>NC_068371.1:3129814-3364814 GCF_023724105.1 Carassius gibelio | reverse complement strand
GTGAGTGATTTTACTCATGAAGAAGCCGTTGAGGCGATCCGTAGAGCAGGAGACAGACTCCAACTACTAGTGCAGAGTCCTCAAGTAATCACACACACACACACACACACACAGCCACTTCACAAATACACAAACTCAGTGCTAGAATATACACTAGACAAGACAACGCATGAGTACATAAAACATTTATTTTCTTTCAATGCCCAGCTTTCAGCTCCTGACAACTTCCCTGAAGATCACGATGCATCGAAATCTAATTCTCAAACTCATCAGGTGTGTTCTTGCTTATGATATTGTGTTTATCATAAGTGTCTTTGATGTGATGTGTATGCTAACATTAAAGTTGATCTCATCTTTAGGAGCCCGAAATCCCTAGTAATCATTCCCCAACCTACCCCTTCAGTCCCATACCCTTTAAGGTAATGTCATGTGTGTTTGCATAGTAATAATAATCCAGAATTACATTTTCTCAAACGATTCTCAAACACTAGCCTACTTTAGGATACTCTTAAAAAGAGTACTTATTAAGGATAATATTATGCTTTGAAATAATGTTCTGAATGCAATGACAATTATTTGTATGTTAAATGCAATTAAATGTAGTTTAGATTTATATTAACTGTAGTAGAGTGCTTTTTGATCCACTTCAGTACATCTTTTTTAAATTTGATAATTTCTTGTGCACTATAATATGCGTTAATGTAATTTCTAAGGAAACTTGATACTGGTTGCAAATTATTATATTCAAAATATATTAACTTTAAATGTAGAATTAAATATTAAACACACACACATATTTATATACAGTATATGCACAGAGAAAGATTTTTAAACACTAATCATAAAATATTATTAAAACGATATACGTAAAAGACATTACAAAGTGCATTTTTTAAAAAGCGCATTTAAGAAAGATGTGAAAATAACACTTAAGTGGCTTTTTATTTAATTAAGATTATATTATCTGCAAGTAAAACATTTTAAATACTTATAAAATTCAATACAGTTATGCACACTTCTGTTTCAAGAGTGTAAATAGCAGAAAAAATATTTTTTTCATCCATGAGGTGACAAAAAGTGAATAATATTTAATTTTAATTCCCATGTTTCTTTACACAAATTACGTTACTCTGTTAGTATTTGATAAAAAGAGAAATGTATTTTTGGATTGTCAGATTTTAGCTGTGTTGTACCAAACTTTTGAGCGCTGAAAATGAGAACTGATTGAATATTATAATGATTTTTCTGGTGCTGTTGCAGCGAACAGAAGCCTGTATGTTGGGGAAGCCTCCACATGTAGCTCCATCACTCCTGAAACTGACATCTAAACACATGGAGACAGAAACTGATGCAGTGCAGCGGCTTCCAGAGAAACCACCGCTGCCAGAAGAGGATTCACAGCATCACAGCGAGCCGGAGCAGGCCTCTTACTGGAGTATGTGTGTGTGTGTGTGTGTGTGTGTGTGTGTGTGTGTGTAGCACCTACATGACGGGGACCGAATGTCTCCTAAAAACAAGAATCACTTTCAGTGTGAGGAACGGTTAATCATTCCTGTGAGGAAAACTGCTTAGAAAACATATCAAATTCAGCGTTTTAAAAATGCATCAATCTGCATCAGAATGCTACAATCTCAGAAAGAAGATACAAAAGGTGTCACTTTTTAAAAAGTACACCTTTGTACCCCAAGGTACCCTAAAAGTACATATTAGTATCTAAAGTGAACATATTACTACCTAAAAGGGAACTTTTGTAAAGGTACCACCCAAGTAATAGCTTTTATACTTTTTTTATCGGAGAGTGCTGAAATAATAGACTTGCATGAATATTCAGAATATATTTACAGAGGACTGTAAAAAGCAATGCAAGGGTGAAAATTTTATTTTGTTAATATATCAAATTAGATATATTTACACTCTCAAAAGAAATGCATAGGTGGAAAAATAATTTAATCTTTGAAACACTTTTTTTTTTCTAAGTCAACAAATAATGTATAAATGTTTTCACAAACAATCACTGGCCGTAGGTAGGCAGTAACTGAGCATGGCATTAAAAAAAGCAGTGTTTCCTAAATTAAAAACAAGAGCTGTATGTTTTCTAATGTAGAGAACTGTCTTTAGTGTTTTGCAAAAAGTTTGTTTTTCAATTGCAAACTGAAGTACAACTTTTAGTGTGTAAGTGATTTTTTTTTTAACTGTAGCTTAGGCCATCAAAAATATTATTAGCTCTTAATATATGGAATTACATTTGTTTCAATAATAATGAACGAATCTTTATAAAACTGAACGTGACTTTTTTCAGAAACTATCAAAAATATGCCATTACAAAAGAAGAAAAACACTGTGAAAATGAAAAAAATGAACTCAGTCGCACAAATTTAACATGCTCTTCAAATATGCTTAATTGTTTGTTTATGTTTTTAAAAGATTCGTTTTCGCTAATCGTGGATTCTAAATTCATGGCCACAGATTTCACTTACGTTTCGCAGTTTTCCGTTTGGTGTTTTGATACAAACCTCTCGTGGGGGCGGGGTTAACAGTGATCTACTCTGATTGGATAGTGAGCTTTTGATGGACAGGTGCTCTCTGACCGGGAAGTACAGACGTCACTCAGTGGCGCCATTTTTCAAAACGCTTATAAATCATACAGAATGAGTTTTTTTGAGAAAGTAAAAATGCACAAAGTTTCCTGTGAGGGTTAGGGTTAGGTGTAGGGTTGGTGAAGGGCCATAGAATATACAGTTTCTACATTATAAAAACCATTACACCTATGGGATGAACACACTTTATACAAAAACAAATGTGTGTGTGTGTGTGTGTGTTCACATTTATCTTAAGTGGACTTAAATAAATAGTTAAATGTGTGTGTGTGTGTGTGTGTGTGTGTGTGTGTGTGTGTGTGTGTGTGTGTGTGTGTGTGTGAGCAGGCCGCATGCAGCAGAGGTATGGCCGTCTTCCTGGAGAGCTGCACATGTTTGATCTGGACTGTGGCTCTCACGGCTCTGGACTGGGATTGTGTTTGTCGGGAAACAGAGATGGAGCTCGTGGTCGGATGAGTGTGTACGTGTCAGAGATCAAACCAGACGGGGCTGTGGCCGCAGACGGTCGGGTCAGAGTGGGAGATGAACTACTGGAGGTGAGGACGACCGCCTGGACCCAGTTCATTTGGCCAGTCAAAAATATGTAGATGTATGTAGATTTTGCGATTGCCCTCAGTCTCCCCCATAACTAAAAGAGCAAAACACAGAGAAATATGAGTCTTATCAAAGGTCAAGGGTTATTCTTCAGCGTGTTTATGTGTGCATTGTGCAGATAAATGGTCAAGTGCTGTATGGACGCAGTCACCAGAATGCAACAGCAATCATCAACAATGCTCCAGTTAAAGTCAGGATTCTGCTCACAAGGTGAGACATGTGCACATGAATGTAGATTAATACAACTTGTCTTCTACGTGCATTTTAATATGCTCTTTATATACATAGCTTATTACTATGGAGTGCAAACATCTGAGACAGCAAAGCATATTTGTTTTTAATTTCAAACAGAAATAAAGAAAGACTTTGGATTTTGAAATATTTAAAACAAAGAAAGATATTCAGCATTACTTTTAGGACTATGCCAGCTTGAATGCACGGTGTCATTGAAGAATATCAATTCAATGTAAAAAAAAAAATCTGAGCATTTTCACTAAAAGTCTCAAGGTCTTTATTTATCTATATATAGTGTTTGTGTAGTGTGGATGTGTCACATATTTTGATGCACACATGTAATTTTCTCATCAGGAATAAAGCTGCACAGAAACAGATGACTACAGGACCAGCATATGAGGCAATGGAGACACACACACACTTAAATAAAACAGTAAAAAAGACAATAAATATAGAGCTATGCTTGGTTAACAAATTAAAATAATTGTCAAAAAAAACTAAGTTTGCCTCATGTTTCTAAAGTTCTTGTTTTATTATTATTTATTATTTTGCATATGCATTTATCTTAATTTACCACATGTGTGCATTACTGGACGTCTTCAGACTCATGCGTCATCTAATAACACTTTTATCTGTTTAGATGCACAACTGTCCTGTTATATCTCCAGTCTTGCTCAGAGAAGGTCAACATTCAGTATTATTGCAGGTAAAACACTCAAAAACATGACAAAACAATATCTGCATGCTTCAGTGTCTCTGTTCTCATGTTTCCGTTTGTCGATAGCATGGAGGGATCAGCAGAGAGGATAAACTCAACATCGGTCTTCCTGCCACATCCAATCACAAGCCCTCCTGTCATCCTGCCAGTCACATGACTCCCAGCCACTGTACGCCTTCGTCAGCTGATCCCGCAGCCAATCAGAGCTCTTCTTACTTGGCTCAGTGTTCTGTGACCTCTGACCCCCTAACGAGTCCAATCATAGCTGGCTGTATGAACATCATTGATATCTGCAAGGGCACCGCGGGGCTCGGCCTCAGCATAGTAGGAGGCTGCAACACAGTGCTGGTGAGAAATTGTAAAGGAAACCAAGTATTTAACACTTAATGATGTCGCAAGGGCAACTTGAATACAAACCTGAATGTCAAATACTACAACAGTGTTATAAAAAATGAAAATATCACATCATCATTCAACCTCATGTCATTCCAAATTTCATGAATGGAACACAAGGAGAAGTTTAGCAGAATGTTCACGCTGTTCTTTCTTTTAAAATGCAGGTGAATCGTGGTAAAATTTAATAAATGAATGCATTGGTAGGATATTTTATTTAAAGCAACTTACATTGCATTAAAGAAATCAATTTTGTCAATTCATGCATTGTCTGGGAATTGAACCTCATGTGATATTTTTGAGTGGAGAACAGATAACAATTTTATCTAAAATAAAAAAAAATGTAATTAAATTTTTGTTGCAGGAAGTAATTAAATTCATCTCTTAAACCAAAAAAAACAACAAAAAAAACAAACTAATTTGCAGTGGAAGGAAATGAGGTATATTAACAGAAGGGTTTTTTGTATATATATTTATATATATATATATATATATATATATATTTTTTTTTTTTTTTTTAATTTGTTTAATTTTTTAATAATTTAATTTTTTAATATATTTTTTTTTTACTTTGAATTATTTACTACAGAAATTCTTATTATTTGATCTGTAAAGTCGTCGAAAGCCTCCTGTTTTTCCTCTTTTTGAAATGTTTTGAGTCTAAATGACTTTTTCATCTGGTATTTGACCAGAGAGAGAGAGAGAGAGAGAGAACACGCTTGATAAAGCTAATAAAATATTCCTTTAAATTAAAAATATATTTTGAAGTAACATGTTGCAATCACCAGAAATCAAAATGGGACTTCAAATAATATTTTTTTTCTTTTCCTTGGGAATTTTTCTTGATTTTCTGAGGAAATAAACAATTTTAGATTTTCAAACAGTTCAAAGTTAAGTTATTAAAGATTCTGCTCTATTTTTAGCTTCATGCCAGCTCGAGTCATGCAACTTTTCACTTAAATGCTGCTAATATAATTTCTTTCCCTCTTTCTTTGTCAGGGTGTAATAGTGATTCATGAAGTGAATAAAGATGGTGCGGCATACAGAGACGGCCGGCTGTGTTCTGGAGATCATATTCTAGAGGTACAGAAGTGTAGCATTCACCAGTGAAGTTGTATAGTTTAGTTTATTGATTGATCTCTTCGCTAAGATCTTCCATTGACCCAAGGTAGATGCACAATCAAATGCACAGAGAAATAAACTGACATCAACAGGGTACAGTGCACATATGCACAGATTAAACTCATCTTGGGAAATATTTAATCTACTTTTTCACTGAATAGCTCTTAATGTAATCATTGTTATCTCCTCCAGGTGAACGGCATTGATCTGAGGATGGCCACTCATGAGGAGGCCTTGAGCGTCCTGCGCTTGAGTCCGCAGCGAGTGCGCTTGTGCATCTACAGAGACCTTGGGATAGAAAACCACTGCACACACGTCCTCCAGAACCGCACACCCGGGGACATGTGGGACCTCTTCGGTGTGGAACTAAACCTCAAAACAGGACAGGAACTGGGGCTTTGCATTGTGGGTAAAAGGTGGGTTGTTCTCAAGGAATATAATTACATTACAGAAATGCATGGATAATGCATAGATTCATCTGAATTCATCTGCATGTCTTTCAGAAATGACACTGGAATCTTTGTGTCTGAGATAAAAAGGGGAGGGGCTGCAGATTTGGATGGAAGACTGTTACTAGGTGACCAGATTCTGTCTGTGAATGGAGAGGACGTGCGAGCTGCATCACAGGACTATGCAAGCGCACTTCTGCAGGTGCACGAAATACACTTCACTCAGGAATACAGTGATTAATGCATTTCATTCATAGTCATAATAGGGCTATGTGCACCTCACCTCGTTTGTGTGTGTGTGTGTGTGTGTGTGTGTGTGTGTGTGTGTGTGTGTGTGTGTGTGTGTGTGTGTGTGTGTGTGTGTGTGTGTTGTAGAGCTGCAGTGGGTCTGTGCTGTTGGAGGTGGCTCGTTTTAAAGCTTCATCACACTACTCATATGGAGATCAGGTAAATGCTGAATCATTCCTATTATGCAATACCCTTTAAATGCTGTGATAGAAAACAATAAATATGCATGTGTTATAATTCAATAAAAATAAACAAATATTTTATTTTTTATAAAGGATTCACAATATGCTCTGGTTACGCTCAGACCATTATTAATGTATGAAAATGAACAGAATTATTCCCAAAAGAATAGCTGTTGCTCAGTGACCAGGATGTTGACTTAAATACCATTTTGATATATTTAACCTTTATTATTATTATTATTATTATTATCAGATTTTTGTGGAAAGGTGGACTTATTTGTCATGAGAACAACTAACACTAACTAACACAAAAATCAGAACAGAAAGATAATTTGATAGATAAAGAGGATTAAGAAAAAATAAACCAATGAAAACAGAATGATTGGAAATTAAAACAACATTCTCAAAAAAAAAAAAAAGGAAAAACTTTAAATTAAAATAAATTGACAGTTTGTATTGTTACTACTTTATGAAGTTAGATTGCATAACACATGGGAAGTTACATAATTGTGAATCAAATTTGTTTAACTAAATCTATTTCCATCTAGAAATATTTTATATTTTATACAGTGTATTAGTCACGCTACTGTTCAAATGTATGGGGCACGAATTTTTCTTTTAAGGAACGTAATGTTATTATTTGTTATGTATGCATTAAATTGATCAAAATTGACAGTGAAGACATTTAAAATGTTATATAAGATTTCTTTCAAATAAATGCTGTTCTTTTGACCTTTCTGTTTATAGAAAACATGTATCACAGTTTCCACAAAAATAAAAGCAGCACGACTGTTTTCAACACTGATAATAATCAGAAGTGTCTCTTGAGCAGTTTCTAAATCATCATATTAGAATGATTTCTGAAGATCCGTCTCAGATCTAACAGTGTTCTGTCTGTGTTGTGGCAGGTGGACGAGCTGGACGTCCCTCTTCTCGCCTCGTTCAGCACATATGATTGTAAGAGTGTCTGTCACATCACACAATTATTCACTTTTCAGTTCTATTCGTCAGTGAGTCAATGTTTTCATCTTTTTGCACAGCTGTGGATGAGAACGTGGACATCAGAACGGTCACCGTTCAGAAGGTGGGTTTGGTTTTGCATGCACTCTCAAAGCACGTTTCTGCAGTAAGTCAGTAGTAACCGTACGCTTGGTGTGATTCTGTCCCAGTGTGAGTGTGAGTCTGTGGAGCTGAGATTGAGAGATGGAATAGTTTATATCTCTAACCTGGACCCGACCACATCTGCGGCGCGCGCTGGACTTCTGCAGGTACAGACAGAGAATGAGGATATAACACAGGTCCTGAAAGACTTTTCCACTTTTCATTGTGTTTGGAAAATGTTGATGCTGGAGCCTGTCCTGTTAAAGGCAAAACATTTAATTAATAAATAACTACATTATCATTTTAAGCCTCTTTAAAACTATATGTACACTAACATTCAGAATGTTGTGATCAGTAAGATTTTTTTTTTTTTTAAAGAAATGCATACTTTTAACCTAAATGGATACAAAAGTAACAATAATTTATAATGCTAATATATATATATGTAATCTGTTTTAAAATAAATGTTGTTTTTTAGAATTTCCTATGCGTCAAAGAATCCTGAAAAGGTTACATTTTAAAATATATTACAATAGAAGACAACTGTTTTAAATTGTAAAATGACACAATATTACATTTTATACTGTATTTTTGCTGTAAATTCTTTTTATTGATGCCAAAACTTTGAACAGTAGTATTTATGTGTGTGTGTGTGTGTATACATACATTTTCCATTTATTTAGCCTTGATGGAAAAATCAGTCCTTAAAAGCAATACAGTAGATTAAGGCCACACACTGTTTTATAGTTATTTATAGAACTATATTACCAATAAATGAAAACATGTGTATTTGTGTTTTTTGTATAATGATTTCTTTATAAAAATATTTATGATATTTGTGTAAAAATTTAAAAATCTTTTTTTTTTTTCAAATCCAAATTTTCCCCAAAATGCATGTATGTATTTTTTGCACAATGATTTGGGTAACAGAGTTGAATGCTTGAGGTTGATGAATTCTATGAACACTTATGAACATTTGTGTTAAATTTAGAAAGAAAAATTTTTATTGAATGATTTTACATTTCGTATTTTAACAAAATGTGAGAGGCCAAAATAACAATTTTCATGAATGGATACAGTGATTTAATATGTTTAAACCCTGTCATTCCAGATTCATTTTAGATACTAGTTTATCTAACATATCTAAAAGTACTGCAAAAAAGCAAACGTCACAGGACACCAAACAC
Organism: Carassius gibelio; assembly: GCF_023724105.1. Taxonomy (NCBI): domain Eukaryota; kingdom Metazoa; phylum Chordata; class Actinopteri; order Cypriniformes; family Cyprinidae; genus Carassius; species Carassius gibelio. The sequence continues at coordinate 3,355,949 of NC_068371.1, read as the reverse complement.
AACATTCATGAGAACCGCTTCCCTCAAAGATAATCACCTCTGAACTGAATTTTCAGCTGGGTGCCAGGGTCATCAGCATTAACGGGACATCGACAGAACGTCTCTCTGATACTGAGGCTAGTGCTCTCCTGAGAAACAGCAGCGGAGCCGTCACACTGCAGGTGTGTGTCTTCATCATCAAGTGTTCACTCATTGCACACACTCTTTCCATGAATGTCACACTCGGTGTGTTTGATTAAAGGTGATGCCGAGTGGCTGCGCAGATGGAGCTAGTAAAGATCAAGCATCTGTAATTCACTCCTCACCTGGAGTCAACACTACACACAACCACCACAGGTACTCAAAATGAAAATATATCATCTCATTATAATGCATAAAAACGGTCAAACTGTGCCGAAGTAGATTCCTATGTAAAAAAAAAAAGGTAATATTATTTTTGTATTATAATTTTCAACATCAGAAATGTTTCTTGAGCAGCGAATCAAGATCATGTGACACTGAAGATTGGAGGAATGATGCTGAAAATACAGCTGTGCAATGCATCACTGGAATAAAAGTTAGAAGTGCAAGCAAAATCCCAAATGACCTTTATTCACCAATGATTATGTGTATAGAACTCCAATTTTACTTGCATTCATTTTCATTTAACAAATCTATTAAATGCACTAAAATGAATGAAGCTCTGGAGAAAATACAGGTCCTGATTTATGCTTTCATTTAAGATTTATAACTGGTTTCATCCCAACACTATGGAGCACCATATTTCCACCACTGAATATATATTTTTTTAAATAAAAGAAAGTGTCCAAAGTCCAAATTGCGTCATATAAACAATACACAATTCTGACTTTTTGTTGTAACACTTTATTTTAAGATCCAATTCTCACTATTAACTAGTTGTTTATTAGCGTGCCTATTATCAACATATTGGCTGTTTATTAGTACTTATTAATCACATATTCTGCTTGACCATAACAACTTACTAATAAGCAGCTAATTAGCCGTTTATTGAGGGAAAACTGTTAATATTGAACGTGTTTCCTATTCTAAAGTGTTGCCAAACTCACAATTGTGAGTTATAAAGTCCAATTCTAAAGAATACTATTTTAAAAGTTTATATCTCAGTTACAACTCGCAAAAGATATAAAGTCAGAACTGAGTTTGACTATATAACACACAATTGCAACTTTATATCACACAGTTCTTACTTTATAAATTCTGTAAAAAAAGTAAGAATTCCGAAAAGAAAACTTGCAAATGCGAAAATGAAATAATAATAATTACCTTTTTTTATTCAATCTTCTATACAACACTGCATTTAATAACTCCATGAAATGTATTAAAATTGCACATATTTACATAAACGTCTGCTTGTGGATATTTGTGGAGCTCTGATAAAGGACTTCCCCTCCAGGCCACGCAGACATTCAGACTCCCGGTTTAATGTTAGTGCTATGTTTGTTTGTCATTATTCTAACTGTATTATGAGATTAATTGTTGCCCTGTTTGCCAATAAAGGGTGTCTCTAGAGGGAAAAAAGGGGTTAAATTCCATGTGTCTTTTGCGTGTGTTTAAGTTCTCCCCAGCTCCAGACGATCACTCTTGAGCGCGGCGCTGCTGGACTTGGCTTCAGTATTGTGGGAGGATTTGGCAGTTCTCATGGTGACTTGCCAATCTACGTCAAGAACATATTTCCCAAGGTACACAAGAAAGACACTGAAGCTAAAAACTGAGAGTTGAGTGCAGAGATCAAAACAAACACACGTTCAGTTTGCACGAGTCGTAGCATGTAAGAAATCATCACGGTTTGTGTGTGTTTCCACAGGGAGCCGCGGTGGAGGACAGGCGTCTGCGTCGCGGTGATCAGCTGCTGAAAGTAAATGGAAAGAGTCTGGAGGGTGTCACTCATTCAGAAGCCGTCGAGCTCCTTAGAAAAACCAGCGGGACTGTTACTCTACAAGTACTCTCAAAAACACTACCAACATGCTGAAATTTCACCATCCGTCCTGTCCAGAGGATTGCATAGACCTCAAGAAGCAGATCATCAGACACAGACGAAGATCTACAAGCAGGAATTATCAAAAAAAACTCCCAAAACTGAATAAGTGAAAGAAATGTGTAAAAGTGGGAGATGCCAATAGAGACTAGTGCTAAACCAGTGGTTCTCAACCAAACGGACAGAAGTTATTAAAATGATGATTATTAATATTAATGCATTTAACGTGAAAACACTTTCCTTATTTTCCTTGCAATAAATATTTATATATATATTAGCTTCTACTGAGAGCTCAAATTAAGCATAATTATGTGTAAGTGTGGTTCAGTTACACATTTATGTTATGTCATAAATCATGCAAAAAGCAAAAATAATATATAGGAATATTTTCTGAGTAATTAGAAATGGTCTGCATATGTTGTGTCTATTAAAATGACATCATCTGCTCATAGATCTATCTTTTTCTACTGTAAATGTACTTGTATACAAAATAAATTAATGCATTAAATAACTATCTGTTAAAGTCTTCATGTTAAGACTACAAATGACGTGCTAAAAGTGCAATACTCTAATTTTAATAGAAAAAAAGTTGCAATTACAGTATAATCAAGCCGTTTTTTCCATTCCATTCAATACGTCTAATCTGCATAATCAATATATACAGCAAACACAATGCATCTCTATGACATAATTCTTGTTTTAATTGTCAAGCAGCACACATTTAGTAATTTACACAATAATCTTCATGCTAATATCAGACACGATCACTCTGTATCCAAAAGTAGAAAGCACTATGAAAGGGATTGTTTTTATATATATATATATATGTATCTGGAAGTATTCAAAATAACAAAGCAAAAAGCTGATATGGCATATATTTACATCACGTGAGGTCTCTAGCTGACATGCAGCCTGTACAGTTATCATCCATGTGTTCAGCAGCAGGGGACGTGCATGTGTTTAACTGTGAACAACTGAAGCAAATATATTAAAATGCTCATGCAGTTAGTCACAAGTACAGTGACATTAAGTGCACTTAATTCGGTTTACCTCGGAGATGAATATAGCTTTAACAGCATGTGTTAACAGTCTGATGCATGTGTTAAGTCTGATCCACTTGATGAACTGTGAACTATATAATAACTTGTGTGTAAATGTGTTGTCCCTGCAGTGAGGGATGGCTTTCAGGAAGTGCACAAGTATGACTCACAGACAGAAAAGATCTGTTTATAGAGCTGATGGCATTCAGCCGCTCACATCTTTGTGAAAACAGAGAGAGATAAACAAGGTCTCGTTCCCTTCTGTGTTTATCTCAGTTCACTGCTTTTCCCTTTCCTTTACCCCTGCCTTTCCCCTTCCCAGAAGCCCCTGGTTTCTCTTGCTTTGTGTCTTTTGCTGGTTTGGCTTTTTTCTGCTGTGAGAATGAAAAAAAAAAAAAAAAACAGAAATCAGGTGAATAATGGTGTAGCATTGTGAATTATATTTTTTTTGCCTATATGCAAAAAGGGGAATTCTGCAGAAATGAAACTATACATGCAACAGCATAAAAATATGTAATAAACAAGCGTGCATGTCACAAATAATATGTAGATTTAAAATGATGGCCGTATGTATTCAGCGGGTTTAGATTCGAACATAAATTTCACTGCATGCAACAAAAAGTGTTTAAATTTCAAGCTTTCAAAAATAATGCTAAATTATAAAAGCAGCCATTATGAACCTATCAGAGTGGTTTCAGAAGATTTGTGATATAGAGAACAAAGTAATAATTCTTTAAACCACAGGTTTAGGTGAAGAACTATTTCATTAACAATTTGAAGCATTAAAGTTCTGGTTTTATTTATTTTTGTTGGAGGGACAGAAATCTCTTTTCTCAGGTGTTTGCATGGTGGTAAAAAAAAGACCTTTTTTATTAAAAAAAAATAAAATAACACTAAATTTCATTTTTTCTTAATTTGTATTTTTCAAGGTTTTTATGGTATTAAATTATATTTATGATATAGTCATGATCCATTTATAATCTGTTAACCATTTTTTTAAGCATAGACCTGAAGATTTCCAACTTAAACTGTCATAAATCTACTTTTAAATACTACTTTTTTTTTTTACTTTTGGCCTCTTTTTAAGGAAGAAACTTTACTTTACATATTACAGAAGTTAAAAAATAAAAAAGTGAAAAGATATAGAAGTTTATTATTATGAAAAAAATGCATAAAAAAACTTTTTTTTTTTTTATATGAAATCTATATTTTCCAAAACATCTTTACTCTAAAACTGCAAGAAAAAAAAAGCCATGAATCTAAAGTTTTCCAAATTTGGGTGCAGTACCAAATATCTCCACTAGATGAAACTTGTTTCCTATTCTTTTCGAACAATACAACGGTGTCAACATTTTTCAGGACTGGTTAACTTTTTCAAATCATTAAAAAAAAAAAAAAAAGTTACTCAGTTACTAAAACACCAAAGTTTCGACGAAAAAAGTATTGTGTTTGGAACAACATGTAATTAAGTAACTAATGACAGAATTAACATTTTTGAGTAACTTGCCCTTGCAAATGAGATGTAAACATGATTTTAAAACACGGCCAGTCGAAATAAGAGATTTTGATATCTACCTTTATCATTGCATCTGCGGTAACGCCATCGTCGTCTTCCTCTTCCTGGATCTGAGATTCACCGTCAAGCTCTCCTATAAGCTCAGGGTCAACGGCACCTTTACGGCTTTTCTTAACCACTTGTAAAGAGTACGGCGTGAGATGGGATTCCTTATTGTAGGCTCTTGTAAACGCAGCTTTCACCTGCAGAAAGGAAAAAAAACCCAGAGCTGATGGGGATAAAGTGTGGCCTACAGCAGCTCCAGATGTTTAACAGTTAAACACATCGCATCTGTCAAAGCAATGAACTGTCACAACTGGACCACCGGTTTCTACACACACACACACACACACACCTTGGAGTCCAGTTTAGAGTAAGGATCCGGCTGTCCGCCCCAAGTGCTGATCTCCATCATGTTATCAACGTCCTCTTTGATGAGGTCATAATCATCTATGATCTGCACGCTCTGATTGGCTCCCTCCGAGCCCCGCGACTGAAGAGGCTCTAATACTGCAGAGCGCAAATACGGCAGGTAATCCAGATTTATTGCTTCCTTACTGCTTAACGTCCTGCAGGGAGATTTTAGGGAAGCATATATGTGGTTAAAAGACTTCATACATCAGACACGGAGGAAGGGAAGTGTTTAAGAGCGTTTTCTCACTTTAGGCTCATGTGTGAAGCGAGCTCCTGTATGATGCGGCTGTGTTTGCCAGCGGATGAGAACTTGCCCAACCAGCTGGGAAAGGTTGGAAACTGGCTCATATAACCCCGCATCAGTTCCCCAGGCAAAACACTCGCATAGATCGCCTGTGGGGAAAACATGCTTTCACTGATCTATGCAAAATACTTTGATGCAAAGCAGTTTTTGTAAATGGTCACTTCAGGGCCTGATTATCTACAGCAATAATTGTCGATTATTCCCTTGAAATTCTAATTGCAATTATTATTATCAATTTACAGTATTGTTTGAAGCAAATGCATGCCATATTTTTATATGAAAACTAACTCCAAGTGAAAAACTTGCATTGCTTTTCTATGGCGTTAAGCCTCAAATGTCAACTGTACATTGGTTTGGTTTCATCTCTACATAAAAAAAAAAGGTTAAAATATGCATGGTATTGTATGCTATAATTAAAGCAATGGAAAAAATCCCTAAAGATAAATCTTTAGAGAGAAAAAAAAACTTTTGCAAATTTTATTTTTGGTAGTAATTTCAGCTTTGTAATCACAATCCGAAATTTGATCAATTGTGCATCCCTACTGTAGACTTGTGGTTTGGTGCTCAACACTGATGAGAAGATATTGGCAGGAAAGCGTGTCACCTGTGTGGGAAGCAGAGACCATGCCTGTCTGGAGCGGATCTGTTTGTCCACTAAATCTCCATCGCAAATACTGTCTGCTGTTTTACTCAACAACACCAAATGATTCTTCAGATTTCCCCTGAAAAACATCCAATTCTGTAAGTCTGGTCAATGCATTGAATATTAAAGATATCACTGCAATAATTTAGCTGACGACAAAATCAGGGAAAATTGTGTAAATTGTGATCATGTCATTTTTATCAGTCAGAAGTCAGTTTGTGTGTCAAAATACATCTGTACATTATGCAAACCAACAGACCTGCCAATTTAGTTTTTTTATGCAACTGTGCAATTATTAGTTTCTTTGTTCTTTGATTGGGCTACACTTTATTTTAAGGTGCTCTTGTTACAGTGTAATTATACTGTTAGGTAATGAGTAATATGTTTAGAATTAGGGTTTGGTTTAGGGTTAGTTGCATGTAATTATGCACAATATCTTGTTATTACTATAGTACGTACATGTATGATGTGAACTGTTAAACAGTGTTGGCGAAGATCATATTTTTATATTGATACCTAAATATGATTTTCAATTGTGTTATTGCTGTAAAAAGCAATCACTATGTCAAATTTTTGGTATTTTGTGACAACAGCTGTTCTAACTAGATCATGTCTTTTTTAAGGGGAACAAGCAACAATCACCTGTTAAATTATTAAAAGAGCAAATGCAAAAAATAAGATTTACATTGAATATTGTAAAAAAGTGGGAAAATACTCAAATATAATACATTTGCCCTTGCGTGCACGTCTAAAACTCACCGTGCAGAGGCTGGTCGGACATGCAAGTAGTTTTCCTGAACAAATAGTGGTGCTAAAGAGTAATCATGGAAGAAAAGGTCTGATTTGTCAATCAAAGTCATGTGGGCGGTTTCCTCTCCTGAAGCAAACACTTTCCGACACACGTCAAACGGACCCTGCATACATGAGCAAAACACACAGATCTTGTCATCTCACCAATGCTTCTACAGAGTGTACCCCATCATGTTTTTAACAGAGTGCACATATACCAGCTTCATGTCCTTCCTAGCATTGTTAGCATCGTTTTGGATGCAGACCGTTTTGGATGCAGATTTGTTTGTTAACCGCATACCTGTCGAATATCCTGATTGGACGCCAGGATGACTTCATTAAGTGCCGGGGGTGGGATTTTCAGACCCTCTTTGAAAGCTATAGACATCATAGCCCCCTGAAAATACATTATTTTATTTTTTTTATGGTTAGGTGTCTTTGTCACAATGTCATTAAACACAAAAGTAGTATTAACTACTAATAACTAACAACAATGTATACTTCATATACGCTTTGGGTCAGATTTAGGCTTAGTTCTATGTTATTGTGCATCATTTACAGTTCTTATTACAAAATAAAACCTAGGATTGTTTAAACCTCCACAAGGTTCTCCTTCATTTCTAGATCACTAACTACGGATCATGTGAACACACATTGCTGCTAAAAATATTAAAATGAAGTCTTTTATATAAAACGCTGATTTAATGGGACACTGGTTCCACCTTGATCTGCTCGACGCGGGGTCTCTGAAACCTCAGGTCGTAGCAGTAGTTGGCCAGCGAGCGGATCTTCTGATGATTGCGGTCATTGCACATGCAGATGATGGGAATCTTTGACTGTTTTATCAGACCAATCATCTCCTGTGTGGGTCAAAGGGCAAGAGTCAAGAACCACAGTGACAGTGGAAACACTGCTGTGCACATGTACAAGTTAAATGGCACGCATTTAATGGCTTGCAGTCTACATATTGCACAAAGCATCTACATGTACTGTATGCACAGAATACCTACATGTGCTCAGAATAAACAGCAGGGTGTATTGCACGTCCCCCTTACAATGACTTGACCTTCTATAATCCAAAATAACCATGAATGCACTCTCTGAATTTGAGTGCAATGGATTCTCAATAAATAAAATAAAGTACGATCCATCCGTTTTTTTTTTTTGATTGATTGATTGATTGATTGCACTCAAAAATGAAGCTTGAAGTAGACAATGTGATCATGTGACAAATGTAGCATAATACTGTTTGAAACAATGGCAGCTGTTACACACTATATTTAAAAAAGCTATACAATAAATACATAAACTGTGGGGTATTCAGTAATCATTAAGCGAATGCTCCATTGCACACACACACACCATCTCTGGTAAAGTGCAAGAATAATATTGTATGTCGTACCTGTATTCCTCCTCTGTCTTCATTTCCTGCCATCCCGTCCACCTCGTCCATTATGAGGACATGTTTACTGCTCACCGTCTGAGATGCACCTGATGCCATTAAACACAGAAACAGTGTTTACATTATAATCAGCGCAGTGTAACTCTCATTACCTGATTAATTAAGCTAATTACCGGTATAGAAGTTCTTAATGCTGGTGTTGTTGAGTGACTCTGCGATCACTTCCTTTAAGCTGTTCTTACTGCGTGTGCAGCTCGCGTTCATCTCCACGTAGCTGAAACCCAACTCCTACGAGAACATATGGAACGCTAGTAATGCATAAACCATGCCGTGAAACTGTAAAAACATGCATGCCGTGTTTACAATCATTCACTGATGATTTAATCCTGTTAAACACTTCAAATTGATTACTATTTGCTTCTATTTAAATATGAGTGGGACTGAACTGACCTCACAGACGAGGGCAGCAGTAGTGGTCTTCCCAACACCAGGAGGCCCGGACAACAACGCAGCCTTAAATCCAGAACCGTCATCTTTACTCCCAAATTTACCCAATTTGGCTGCATCCCAAAAACAATGGAAACTAGTTAAACTGAACTTTAGTCTCCAGGGTGCATTAGAAAAAACACATTTAGTCAGAAACGGCATACTAGTATGCATACTGCTCAGTATATACTACTAATCAGATGCTAGTAAGTATAGTAGGTGAAACAGTATGCACCATTAAAACATAAAATCTGGTGCATATGCTTATGGTCAAGTCTAGCACACAGCATTATGGGAAACGTACTCTGGTTATATATAGCATGTGACCCTGGACCACAAAACCAGTCATATGGGTATTTTTCTTTAAATGTGAAAGCTGAATAAATAAGCTTTAAATAGATGTAAGGTTTGTTATAAAAGAACAACATTTGTCTGAGATGCAACTATTTGAAAATCTGGAATCTGAGGGTGCAAAAAAAATCTAAATATTGAGAAAATCATCTTTAAAGTTCATCAAATGAATTCTTAGCAATGCATATTACTACTCAAAAATTAAGTTTTAATATATTTACACTAGGAAATTAACAAAATATAATCATGGAACATGATCTTTACTTAGTATCCTAATGATTTTTGGCATAAAAGAAAATGCAATAATTTTGACCCATGCAATGTAATTTTTGGCTATTGCTACAAATATACCCCAGAGACTTAAAACTGGTTTTGTGCTCCAGGGTCACAAATATGCTTTGAAAATGTAGCAGGCATTGATGCATACTGGTAGTTTGCTATTAGAAACACAGGTAAACTGAACAGATTTCGCAGCATGAGATAAAACCCATCACAAACAACATTTCTAAATCTTATCTTATAGCATTGCTATTAAGTCATATTGACTGAGAGACTAAATGCATAAATAGTACTTTTAAGAAAGCACTTGTCATATTTAATTTAACTAGTGAAGGTACCTAAATATCAACTGCCTGCCAACAAACAGTAGAAACCAACTTTAAATACTGACATGGTGCTTTTGTAATGCCGCTGTGATGTTTATGCCAGTTCTGTAACCAGCGCAGAAGCTTGTTGGCACAGCTCTGATCCCCCTGCTGGCCAATCAGGTTCTTCAGACTACGAGGGCGGTACTTATCCACCCACAACAGGCTCCTCCCATCGTTCTCAGGGGTGGAGTGGGATACAGGGGATGCGCTCGTGGTTTGATCGAAGCTCAAACTCTTTTTGACCTCTGAATGAGAGACGCCTAGTGTTCCAGATTTAGAAGCAGAGCCAGGCTTAGACTTCCCCTTTGAAGGGCTGCTCTTTTTGGGGCTGGGCTCTTCTGGAGTGGCCTTCTTGGATGGAGAAGCGTGTTTGTGTCTAGAGTCTGGAGTCCTTGCTTTAAAGGATTTATTCTGTAATAAGTGCAATAGAGAGAGTTTGGAAATTGAACCAAATTCAAAAAAATAATAATTGACATTTTATATGCACAATAGTTTTTTTATGCAATACATGTTGAAAAGATGCAGAATGGTTATACAGTGAAGACTTTTTGTTGTGTACGAACCACTGGGTAAAAAATTCCCATTGTTTTTTAACTATACAATATAACTATAAAATATGATTTTTTTATTACTGTGACTATTATTAAATAAGAAATATTAAACATAATATTGCAATACAGTACTTCTTCAATAAAATAATAAATGAAGAATTTAATCAAATAATTTTATTTTAAAGTACTCTGTAAAATTCCGAATTCAAAATGTAAAAATTAAACTGGGGTTTCCCAAACTTGGGTTTTTAAAGATGAAAAGATAATAATTAACTCAACTTAATGCAACATTAAAACAGGGCTGAACAATTAATTGAGGAAAAAACTAAAAAGCAGGAAAGTTGATGCGAGCTGCTTTATTTACCTCTGCTTCTGCCGCAATCTCGTATTTAGACTTCTTGCCTGGTTTGGTTCTTATGAGCTCCAACAGCTCATCTTCATTTATGATCTTAGTCCCAAAACTCTCCGCCTAAAGAATAAACACAACACATTCAATTAATTAAAAGGTTAAATTAAATATAAATATGGTTAAGCTGGTATATGCTGAGAAAAATCATGCAAAGTAAGACCTTCTCAGACTTTGATGCCCCGCTGTCTCGTCCCAGAACAAGGTAAGTGGTTTTACGGCTGACGTTTCCTGTGACTTTCCCGCCATATCGCTCTATTAGTGACTTGGCATCATCCCTCTCCAGAGACTCTAACACACCGGTCAACACAAACACACACCCCTCCAGGCAGTTCTCTGCTCCCTAAAACAATCACAGAACATCGTCAAAGCAGTTTAGAGGAAGAGTGGATTCCTTAAACAGCAATGAGACGATAGGCAGAGGTGTTTTTACCTGCGGGATCTCTTTAGACCCTAGTGCTCGTGGTCCTTCTCTGTTCAAAAAGTTACGGTAGGCTGATGAATTTGCCCGTTTTTTCTCTAAGTCCTCGGGACTTTTATTCTGAAATGACAGAGATGCTTTTGGTTTGCTCACTAGCTGAGCACAATTGTGCAATGCCCCATTAAACAACATGCATTACATTAACATGCATGCATTTAGCAGACGCTTTTATCCGAAGAGAATTACAGTGCATGCATTCAAGTGCATTGTGAAAAGCATTATATAAACAACACAAATTACAAATATATCCAAATATTTTGTGCCCTCTTTTAACTTAGTGTAATATTTGTAATTGTGTTGTTTAAGGGTCTGACATATTAACGTCTTCTAACATAAAAAAAAATAAAATCCTAAATGAAGTTATAATATATGTGTAGGATATACCTCTGGTTTTGCTGGTGAGGTTTTCAAGGGTGCTCCTACACTTTTAGGTGATTTTGTGGCTCCTGTGGAAACACTTGCTGCTGATTTGGGCGTAGCTGCTCGCTCTGAGCTAGTTGGAGACATGGGCTCTTTTTTAGGAGAAATCTTCATTTGTTTTTCACCCCTGTCTTTCTTCCTTTGCTCTTCCTCTTGCCTTTTCATCCGAGCCAGTTTGGAGCTGGTCTTCACGGGACTTTGTTTAGGGGACGGGTCTATTTTGGGTTTGGTGTTTGAGGTACTTGTGCTGCTCTCTGTTGGGGAGTCCACTCGAGCCTAAGTTAAAAAATAAAAAATACTACTACATTTTACACACTCCACACTTGACTGTGGAGATGTTTTTCAAGAATTCATAAACAGTTTTTTCTTAAGAATTTTTTTGATTTTTCATTATTTTTTGATACCAGACATTCAAATTTAAACCGAGTTGCATTTATGTATTTTGAATAAATTAGTAGATATGACAAGATGCTCAATATGCATGTTTAAATCAGAAGATGATGTAGTGTTGAGACAAACTAAAGACCTTTTTCGGTAAGGGAGCATCATCCAGCATGGCTAATGTTCTCGCAAATTCCTCATCATCATGGATCTTCTTTTCCAACTAACATAAAAACACACACACACACACATACAGAAAACGGACAATTTCTGCATGATAATGAATTAGATATAAACAAAGTGCAAAATTGACATGCATAATTTTCCCATTTAAAGACACAGTTCACCCAAACACTACAGTATGGAGGAAATATACAATGGAAGTCAATGGCTACTGTCTGGATACCAATATTTTTCAACGATTCAGGTTTGAGGGAACAACATGAGGGTCAGTAAATGACGACATTTATCATTCATGGGTGAACTATCCCTTAAAGGTGTATTCTGGATAAGCCTTTATTAAATCATAAAAAATAAATTATGCATGCTCTTCTGGAAATCTTGTTCATTTTTAGCAATTCTGAACCATAATTCAACTCCTTGCTCACTTAATAATATATAATACAATGCATTTTTTATATAACCAAATTCAGATTGATATAGAAGCTTTATTGAGCTTATAAACATGTGTCCTGGACAAACCTCCATGTCTTCGTCCATCTGAAGTTGTTTAGCAATGGCTTCATCACTGAGTGGCTCTTCAGTGTCCTGTGTGGGCTGGACAACACCGAACAGCCATGAGTGTGAGTTTTTCTACACTTTAAGCGTGTTCACACACTCACACTCTCTCTACTCACAGCCTTCCTCTTAGTGCTGCTACTGGCCACCATCTTCTTCTCTGACCTCTGAACACTTGAGCTCCCAAAGAAGGACATTACTGAGGTGGGCGTGTGTTTTGGTGGCTCCACCTTTGGGGAGACGGTGGGCTGAGAGCTCTTCGCCGCTCCCTTTGAGACCGCGTTTGGGGATTTGGTTGGGGATTTCCTGGAAGAAACTTGCGGTTGTTTTGCTTTTCCCGAATCTGATTCTTTCTTGCCCTTAGCGGCTCCATTTTCTTTAGGTTTGGACGTTTTTAGAGTCATTAATGTGTCATCAGAATCTGGAAATATAAAGAGGACAAAAGAGGAGTACAGATTAATGGATTCATAGCATTATATTATACATGGGGAAAAGCATCGGATAACTCCCTCACCAGAATCTTTAGCGCTTGTTTTGGTCTCCTTCTCTTTCTCTTTCTCTTCTTCAAAGTCTAAGATAAGACGAGAGACGAGAACATCTATATATAGTGGTATATCAGGGGTGTTCAACCTTTCGGATCCCACAAACCCACAAATACGTTTGTGTCTGGGACCCTGTGTGAGTGAGTGTGTGTGTGTGTGTGTGTGTGTGAGAGAGAGCGAGAGACAGAGTTTGTGTGTGTGTGTGTGTCAACCTTTCAGATCCCACAAACCCACAAATATATGAATAGTTAGTATTATAAATGTCTAAAACATACACAATGCAAAATACAGAATTTTTTATTTAGTAAGATATTAAAAGTTTACTATAATTTTTTTCCTAATATGTGATAAATGCTCTTTAGGAACCTGAATCAATTATGACTCTTTTCTTTCGCTTTCCAGAAAGTTTTTCATTAGATGTGAGACCTTTGACCTAAAGAGAGAGAAAGAAAGAGATAACATAAAATACATCAGCATGCAAACTCATGCAAATAAAGAGAAAACAAGAATGAAATCACACTGTAGATGCCATCTCATATTTATAAATTCTGTACAAATCACTGTCAAATCAAAGAACTGGTGTTTTACCTTAGTTTTTGACTTCTGCTTCTTCTTCTGCTCTTCATCAGTGTTGGTGCTTTCATTTGAAGGTTTGGGTGCCGCAGGTTTGCTAGACGCAAAAAACCTCCGGATGTCCTGAAATACACACAAAACAATGTATACTAATAACATCTAATGTAGTTTTATTATTATTTTATAATGACACAGGCTAGTAAACATGCAATGCAGAGCTGGTACCATAGTAACCACAGGATGAGTTTGTTCCATGTTTACATTTCAAAATTGATTATTACAATCAATGCCAAAACATAAACAACTAACCTGTGTTGTTATCGAGTATCATAAAGGACGGTATTGGCAACCAATCAAATCGATTTGATTTGTTAAGTTATGGCTAATTTAAAAGCTTACAGGAACAGGATGTAAACACATGCACCTGTGACATGAGCATGGACTGTTGAGTTCATATATAGTATTTTGTATGTTTGATTGTATTTGTAGCTCTAATGTTAGTCTGTTAACAAACACGTGAAGGCTGTAAAGTTGGAGCTAACTGCTCTTTCTTTAGCCAAACAGACCGAGCTTTTGCACTGATTGTGTCGTTGCTTATACACACGGTGCATTAGTAAGGCGACTCACCATCATTAAGCATGTGTCAAAAGCGTTTCTTTATTTATTTTTTTTGGGCGAAATTGCGCGACAGCAGTGCTTCTCTGATGCTCTTTGGCGCCAATGATGCTAAACTCAGGCGCAGAGTGATGACGCGCGGAGCGGATTCTGATTGAGACGCAGAGACGTTTCATAATATCTTTACGACGTGAAATTACATCCTTTTGAGAACCGAAAAAAAGTTTTCTTATTAAAAAAATACAATTATATATATATATATATATTTCATTACATTGGTTGGAGCATAAGAAACTAATGCAGAATTAATAAGATTTATATTTTATTTTTATTCATATCTTATTCTATGACCTAATTTACGTAGAGGAGGCTAGGCCAAGTTACATTATATATATATATATATATATATATATAAAATCAATTTATATATAACCAAACTTTGTACAAAGATGACTCTCAACCAGTGTTGGGCAGTAATTAGTTACAGTAATAATATAAATTTTGGAGTAACTAATTACTATTAAGATTTCAGTAATAATATTAGTTACCAACCATAAAACAGCTAAATATTTGAATCTAACAATCCAATAATTCCATTTCAATTGTATTGAGTGCTTGTAATAACTTCTGACTGTGATCCAGTGTAGATTTTGATCAAATGATGAGGCAGAAATATATTGTTAGTAACATTTAGAAGAATTTTATGGTGAAGATACGATTATAACTTCTGTGGAGCGTGAAGGAAAAAAAAGTAGTGTAATTAATTACTGTTGCCAGATGTAGCACAACATAATAATATTACTTTAGAAAGAAATACTTTTGAACTGGTAACGAGTAATGTCTATAAATTGGTATTCTCATTCTATATAATGTATCTATACATTGCATCTAATTTGCATGTTAATGTGTTCATTTAGTGCAAATAAAACAAAGTGTAATAATGGGATAATACAATGGCAACATTTCTCAAAAGAATATCTCATATTTCATAGGAATATTGATCTACAATTTCTAAAAATTTGTCCTGGTGTCCTCTACAGAATAAATGTATGAAAATTATGCAGTTTCATAAAAAGTCATATTTAGATTTGAAACCATTTTTATGTTTATTTTATGACAAACCATTTGAGAAATAGCCAGATTTAGCCAAAATATTACCATACTCACTAAAAATGCAGTACATATATACATTTAGTAGGTGTCTATATGGTTTACTATATAAAGACCCATTTTACCATGAATAAATTATATTATAAAAATGTCTTAATGTTATTTGTAAAATATCCCATTGCTATTTAGATAATTATGTTTTTCTATAATTTTTTGTGTCATATTAGTGATTCTTATTTTATTAAAATTTTTTATTAGTTTATCTTCTGAAATTTAAGTATCCATCAATAAATGTTAAAAATACAATTAGAACAAATACATTGCTTTTCACCATATTATTAACTGAGTGGCAAAAAATATATACAACTATAGAAATATGACAAAATCTCTGACCTGCACAATTTAATTTACTTGCTGCAAATATCTCCATTGCCTGTTGAAATGTACCAGTCACACCACCAATTAAGATACACGACGTTATTCATTAAACTTATCAATAGCGCATCAAAAATAATCTTGTTCATAAACTGGAATATGGATGCCCATTGATAAAATTCAGACTATTTTTGAGGAGTTAAAGTTCAAAGGGCATTTAATTAAATCAATCAAGATTTAACTCTGGTAATCCTGAGATTTTATGCATGCATGGATTAAACATTCAAATAATTTATCACTTAAAAATATTTTGTGTGTAGTTCTACTCAATTTAACATTTTTAAACCAGGCATTTCTTAGTTACAATTATATCCTTACAATATGGTTTGTTAAAATATTACTCTTGAGGTCCCAAAATATCCTATGCAGATTTAGAATGCATTCAGAGAAAGTGCACAAGATGAACACTGATTGAGAGTGCAAGAATATTTAAAAATACAAGCAGCTCATATTTTAATTCCAATCCGGTCATGTTTGTGCCAACATGAATAAAACACACATACAATTATGTGGTTGAAAAATTAAGTTGGTCTTTATTTTACAGAGACTAATTTAGTCCTTTTGCTGTTCCACCACTGTGCCCTGACATAGATCCCGTCCAAAAATGTCCAGATGTCCTTCATTCTCACAGCGGTGGCTGCTGGATCAGAGCAGCTAATGGAGATAAAGTGAAAACACATTAAGACAAACCAGTTTAAATGACAACGTGGTGCACCTAAGAACCTGCGTTTGAGCGTGCAACAAATCCCTACAAAAGATGAAGTGTAGTAAAGTTGTTTGGCGTGTATGATACGCTCAATCAAACATTGCATCATTTGAAATGTAATGCTTTGGCAAAGAAAATCAATCGGATTTAACCATGAACATGCCAAATGAAACTAAAGCAGGAAAACTGGCCTAACCTCTGGTGTTCTCTACGACTCCGCCTCCACTACAGTGCCCTTCTCAGAGACGTAAATACCATCCAGGAACTTTCTGATATCTTTATTTTTCACTGTGGTTGCCTGCTGGATGAGGGCAGCTGAAACGAGAGATGATGGAGAGGTAAGGCATGCACACACACTGAACTACACACACACCTCGCATACAACTTTCTCACACACAAACACACACACACCCCAATCAGTCTATTCAATCACTCAGGATTGGCAATGTACATCTCACCTGAGTTTGACACCAGCTCAATGTCATTACCCTCCAGAACAAGCTCGTCTTTCTGAGCGGCAGACACTGCGCATGACACACCTAGCCGAAAAATAAACTTTCTGCATCAGTGTGACCAGGAATGTGTGAAGCAGGACCAGTGCTTTAAGATAACAGACATCACGTTGATTTAGGAAGAGCCTGCACATGTACCTTGCCTCATGCAGACACGGCGGATGTACTTCTCTCCCAAGAAGTTTCTGATCTCCACCAGAGTGCCGTTCTCCTGCATCGCCACGTTAATGGGGAAATGGGCATATACAGATCGCATCTTGTATCTGAAGCCCTGAAGATGAATAATATTAGGGTCATATCTTTTCCTCCTCACATTATGAGCACGAGTCACTTAAAAACGGAATTAGTCGTGCAAGCATGAAGATGAGCGAAATCAGGGTTGCTTACCAGTGTGACGCCCTTGATCATGTTCTGGACATGACTGCAGATGGTGCGGACTGTGGCCAACTCCTTCCTGTTACCCCACCACTTATCCACACGCAGCTGAAACAAAACCCATCGTTTGCTGAGATTCCACACACTTTATATACATACACACACACTTTCATCAATCAGAATGAATCCAACTCAACATCAGATTCTGAAAGTTGCAATGTTTCAGAATTTTAAATATGAAACCAGTTCACATTTTACAAGCCGCATTCCAAACAAAACTATTTTGCATCAGCTTTTTTTTTTTTTTTATGCATCACCAATTTAGCATATTTAATACATGGTGTCTACTGACCAGTTCATAATACATTAATATAAGCATGTTTGTAGGATGTACAACAAACATAAGCGTCGCAGCACTGTGTGATGCATTTTTGAACTGATTCGGTATGCAGTTCATTAATTGGATTTCAGATCTACACCACCTCGTTCCAATACGATCGCTATTTCATTTTAATCGAGCTTAATCTGATCAATTGAGGCATTTACACAAAAGGACTTCCAGTCCAATTAAGCAAACAATCCAGATGTGGGTGCACAAAACCATAACGATTGAAACAGTTAAGCTGTATTTAAAGGATTAGTTCACTTCCAGGAAGGGTTGTGCGATTAATAGGAATAGTCCAATCAGAATGCAGCGTGCCGAAATGTAGCGAGAGAACAGAGCAGACAGGGTTTTTCCGAGCCCATGCTAACGGATCATAACGTTCACACTGCACACGGTAAAATATACTGAACAGAAAAGGTTAGAAAATAGAAATGTGCAAAAATGATATCTAGCGCATGAACCTGGATGGGTGGGGTTTTTTTTGCCGTATGTCTAGACATTTTGTCAGCTTTACTTAGTGATTATTTTGATTTATGTCAGTTCTAGAGACATTACAATGTTTTGATAAAGCTCTCTGTTTTTCTTTTGGGAATATGTTTCAAATTTATACTGAATGCATTTATGACTGTAAAGCATGTCTGTGTGTCAAAATCGTGAAATTGTAAAACTGATAAAAGAAATCGCAATAGGTTTTTTTGTTGGCTATATCGCACAGCCTTACTTCCAGAATAAAAGTTCTGGTAATTCGCTCACCCACATGTTATTCAAGATGTTCTTCAGTCTTACAGAAATTCAGATTTTTCAGGATAACATTAATTTTCTCTTTTCTCCATATAAAGGACTTCATGGCCTGAAGGTGCAAGCTGCAGCTTCACAGAACTCTAGATGAGGAATCGGAGTCTTTAATTAGTGAAACAATCGGTCATTTACCTTAAACTAAGAAAAAGAGTTTTACTTTTAACCACAAATGCTCTGTTCTGAATTTTCTCTGCAGTCTGGACCTTCAGCCTCACTGAAATCCTGGAATGTTCTCCTCAAAAACTAAACTTCGTCTAACGACACAAACGTCTTGAAAGACATTGGGGTGAGTGAACGATGAACCAATCCTTTAATGCAGATTCATTCAGACCTTCTTCTGTTTCTTGCCCAACAGACTGAGCTCCAGATTAATGTGGTTGAACTCCCGGCGAAGAACTCCTCGGGGGCCCTTCACTACAACGGTGCGGCCCTTCAGGGTCACCTCGACTGCAAGGAAACAGACAACATTCAGTACAAATGAAAGCTTGGGTCAGGAAGAAACGTGTAGGTAGGTGGTCAGGACGTCAAACACACCGTTGTTGGGGATATCCACAGTCTGGTTACTGAGAATGGTCTTCATTCTGAAGGAAGGAGCACAGAAGCACAACATATAGATGTTACGTCACATCCTGTTCATTTAACTTCAATTAGCAATAGATAACATCTGAGCCTAGAATCAGAATAACGCTCAGACAGCAATGCTAAACGTACGTTTTCAAACAGTGAAAACGTTATAATGTCATAACGAGACAAGGGAGTCTTGAGGTCAATGTGATTATTGCTAAAATGCATTAATTCAGCCTGCTAGCCGAGCTAATAGATAAACACTGACTAGACACACCGCGGTTTTTTAAACAACATCGGGTTTTCTGCACTAATACTAGCACATATATTCTCAGGGACATGTAAATAAAGGATTGGGACACTAAACAAACCCGACAGATTTGACGATGGTGAGGATTGTAGTTGATTTAACACACAAGAACAGGACGCGGCATATTCTTACCTCGCCGAGTGAGGAGGAAAGGACGGCGGGAGGACGTCATGACGTACATGTACTAACCAGTACGTTGTGCGTCATCGCCGCAATCGATCACCGATCGATTACAGATACTGTTTATATAAAGCAAATTTAACACAGTGTTGTAACTGTTAGAAAGATTATTCAATACGATTTTAATGCAATTTCTTTTTTATGTAGGAAAATGTTTTATATGTTTTTGTCATAAACACGCAGGGTGAGTTAATCGATGTCAGAGCGAATTGTTGACAGGCTGGAGCTGGTTCTGAAGACATGGCGCTGATCAGAAGTTGTGTTGTTTCGGGACGATATTCGTCTAATCGTCTGTTTTTACCATCAAAATGCTTTGAGGGGTCTAGTGTAAGTGATTTTTTCGTTCCGTTTTGTTGTATGACTGATGTTACTGACATTTTAGTGTTTAGGTCAGCGCAAAGTCACAGCGATCTAAAGTACAAAATCCACTGATTAAGCATGTTAATTCTTCATATAGCAAATAATTCATTTGTGCACAAAGTTGGGGACAAGGTTTCTCAGGTGTGATCCCAAAATGCATTTATTTTATTATAAATGTTATTCCAGTAACCTCGATACAATAAAAACGTTCAATTAATGCAATTTAAAATGTACTTACCTCTAAAAGTACCATATTTCTATGTTTAAAATAAATGCTTATTTTATGTTGTATTTAATATTTATTTAACCTCAGTAAAAATAATAATTATTCCAGTAAGTTCAGACATCCAAAAGCTTAAACATTTGGTAACTTTGATTATATATGATGGTATAAAAATATATCTAAATATCAATAGCCACTATTTTGTCTGTAGTACTGCAATCTATAAATCATTAGCCACTTAAGTTTTAGATTTTAGCACTAGAAAAAACACATTTGTGATCGGTTAGACTATGCAAAGAGGAAACAATAGGCAAATCTGATCATGCTAAAAGGAAAAAACAAAATAAGTAAAAAATGAATAACTCAAAACATTAAAATGGCATTAAATGGGTACGAATACAAAATGAACCTGGCAAGTAGTAACAGCATGCTTTGTTTGGATTCATTTACAAATCAAGTACATATTATTTTTGTGTGTGTACAGGTGGCCAAAAGTGGGTTAAAATGAGTTTAATATTTGTTACGGTCTGAATATATCTGTGTTAGCTGGTAGATGATGATCAGAGTGTGTATGTTCTTAAAGAAAAGCCCCGCTGACCCCGTGCTTCTGCTCTTAGGTTAGACTGATCACTGCTGCCAACACGTCCTCCTCACTCCCTGAGAAGAAGAGGAACATCAGAGACGACGGACTGAACCTGCAGG
The DNA here is from genome assembly GCF_023724105.1 of Carassius gibelio. Classification (NCBI taxonomy): domain Eukaryota; kingdom Metazoa; phylum Chordata; class Actinopteri; order Cypriniformes; family Cyprinidae; genus Carassius; species Carassius gibelio. Next base: position 3,334,955 of record NC_068371.1, on the reverse strand, counting down.
ACTTCATCTCTGGAGAGCTGTCCGAGAAGAGCAGCTGGGAGGAATACCGAGGCAGTCTGAAGAGACAGAAGGGAGAGCGGTACGCTGATGCACACCACAGTCTTTCTCAAGAACTTTTGCATTGGAAAGCTGCTGACTGATCACTACAGCTGTCCTTTAGACACATAGTGTATATGTGTCCTGGAGAACAAAAGCAGTCTTAAGATGCATGGAGATATTTGTAGCAATAGCCAAAAATACATTGCATGGGTCAAAATTATTAATTTTTAAAAAAAAATGTATGTCTTTAATTCAATGCACTTTTGCTAATATGTGACTCTGGAGCACAAAAGCATTCTTAAGTTGCTTGGAGATATTTGTAGCAATAGCCAAAAATACATTGCATGGGTCAAAATTATAATTTTTTAAAATGTTCATGTCTTAATTCAATGCACTTTTGCTAATATGTGACTCTGGAGCACAAAAGCAGTCTTAAGTTGCATGGAGATATTTGTAGCAATAACCAAAAATACATTGCATGGGTCAAAATTATTCATTTTTCTTTCATGCCAAAAATCATTAGGACATTAAGATCGTGTTCCATGAAGATATTTAGTAAATTTCCTATTATAACTATATCAAAACTTAATTATTGATTAATAATATGCATTGCTAAGAATTTCAAAGGTGATTTTCTCAATAGTTCGTTTTTATTATTTTTTTGCACGCTCAGATTCCTGATTTTTTTTTTTTTTATATAGTTGTATCTCAGTCGAATATTGTTCTATCATAACAAACCTTGCATCAAAGGAAAGCTATTTCCTGTCCTAATCAGCCTTCAGATGATCTAGACATCTGAATTTAAGACTGTCACGAATATGATTTAACCCCTCGTGTTTATTTTTGCCAGGCTAAGGCTTCCACCGTGGCTGAAAACAGAGATCCCTATTGGAAAGAACTACAACAAACTGAAGAACACACTTAGGGACCTGAAGCTGCACACAGTGAGTGTCTTAAAAAAACATGTCCTTCACACAGTTAACCGAAGTATTGACTGTTAATGTGTTTAAAGGTATGCGAGGAGGCCCGGTGTCCTAACATCGGTGAATGCTGGGGTGGAGGAGAGTATGATACTTCCACAGCAACCATAATGGTGAGTGTGCTGGGTCTGAAATACAACATATGCATGCTCCGGTCTGGACTAAACATCTCCCGCACTCTTTCTGTAGTTAATGGGGGACACATGCACACGTGGCTGTAGGTTTTGTTCAATTAAAACAGCCAGACATCCTCCGCCTCTCGACCCTGAGGAGCCATATAACACTGCTAAAGCCATCGCTGCATGGGGACTGGACTATGTAGTCCTCACATCAGTGGACCGAGATGGTAAGGAAACCCAAAAACACCAGCAAACCAAACATTAAATTCCCTGAAACTGGGCTATATTAAAGTGCAGTCTATTTAGTTGCATCATAGCCATGATCCATAGTGTGTTTCCCGGAGGAGGAAGTTTAATTTAAATGAGTTCATCTGATAAAAAAAAAAAAAATTGTTGTACACGATCATATAGAAGCTTTACGATTGATTTCTGACCGACAGATATTCCTGATGGTGGAGCTGAACACTTTGCTAAGACCGTCTCCAATCTTAAAGAAAGGTAGAGAGATGGGGGAAATGTTAGTTTTTTTTAGAAACAGCAGATTATTCATCCGTTTCTCTCATATATATATGATGTTTTCTCTCTTAGGAACCCTAAAATCCTGGTGGAGTGTTTGACTCCTGATTTTCGAGGTGATCTGGCTGCAGTGGAGAAAATTGCTTTGTCTGGGCTTGATGTTTATGCTCACAATGTAGAGACGGTCAGAGATTTACAGAGGTCAGTGCAATCCGCCGTTACAGCCTGGATCTTGTGTGCTCACATACAATTATTATTATTTTTGAGGAATGCTTTGTAAAGCTGTTTGTCATGTCAAGATGCTCAGACAGATCTCAAAAAGTGGTGTTCAATATGAGAAAATTCAGTTTTTATTCAGTTTTATTTGTATGCAAAAAAAAAAAGTAAAATATATAAATCTTTCAATATAATAATTATATATTTTATTTGCATTCTTTTTTTAATTGCTTTCATATTTTATTATTTTATTTAATATGCATTCTTTTTTATTTCTTTCATATTTTATTATTTTATGTGATATGCATTCTTTTTCTAATATCTTTCATATTTTATTATTTTATTTGCTATGCATTCTTTTTTTTTATTTCTTTCCTATTTCATTTGCTATGAATTCTTTTTCAATTTTTGTTCATATTTTATTTTTTTATTTGGTGTGCATTTTTAATTTCTTTCCTATTACATTTGCTATTCATTATTTTTTAAATTTCTTTCATATTTTATTATTTTATTTGCTATGCATTGATTTTTAATTGCTTTCCTATTTGATTATTTTATTTGCTATACATTCCTTTTTTAAATTTCTTTCATATTTTATTATTTTATTTGCTATGCATTCTTTTTTTATATTTCTTTCATATTTTATTCGCTATCATTTTCAGCTTAATTTCTAATATATACGATCACCAGCAGATGGCAGAAACATCTAGTCCAGCTTATCAAGTGAATTAGCAACAGTAGTTTCAAGTTTGTAGATTTAATAACAGACCTAATTTTTCAACTTTGACCTTTAGACATGTGCGTGACCCTCGTGCAAACTTCGACCAATCGCTGAGTGTTTTACGACATGTTAAAAAGGTGAAGTCCGGTGTGCTCACGAAGACGTCCCTCATGCTGGGCCTCGGAGAGACAGACGCACAGATACACGCAGCTCTGAAAGGTAATTCATGTTCAGTTCCAGATGTGTTACGTACATCACGTGAGGTACAGTAGATACATATGCATGTATTAGCGTATGAGAGTTGTTTGTGTTCCTTCAGATTTTAAGGACTCTGGAGTGGACTGTGTGACTCTGGGGCAGTACATGCAGCCGACCAAACGCAGTCTCAAGGTGCGACATTAACTGTGTCTTAGATTTCATTTTCACAATCTGTTCAATGACTATGTGATACACGCACACACACACACACAAAAGGCATGTTCTGGCTGACATCACCAGCTACTGGCTAGCTTTATGCAACGCTTTGGTAAAATTTAAGGCCAGAATAGTTTAGCAGTGTCACTTTTGAAACCATGCAGCTTTCTGTGTGGCCAAATTGAACCTGTTGCGAAATCTTTCACCCTCACGGAAAATGAGTTTCTATTCAAATGACTGAACATTAAGTAATTCAACCAAATCTTAAAGGGACAGTACACCCAAAAAAAGAAAATTAGCAATGTACTGTTAATGTACGCCCCCTCAAGTCATCCAAGATGTAGGTGACGTTTTTTCTTTAGAAGAACAATTCAATTTTAGCTGAAACTGTAATCGTTTGTGTGATCCTCTAAAATGCAAATCAGTGGCTGCATGTTTGAGAATAAAAAAAAAGCATATTACAAAATTAATACTCATGACTCCTGATGATATATTGAGGTCTTATGAAGCGAAACGATCAGTCTGTGCAAGAAACTTTACAGCATTATTACCTTTAATCCAGAGCCTCAGGCTAACGATTCAGTTCAAGAATGAATCATTCTATTGAACCGATTCTTTTTGGTGAACTGACTGAATCAGTTCATCAGATCATTGGTTGTAAAGCGTCTGACACAGTTCGTTGCTCGAGCAGCCAGAATGAAAGTGAGTTTCGATTAAGCAGCTTGTAAATCTTTACAAGCTGCTTAATCAAAACTCACTTTCATTCTCCTATGAGACAAGCAGAAATAGCGGTGTATCTGATCCTGTGATGAATCAATCAGCATTTCCCATTTCATCCATCATTTGAGTTTATTGTGTTACATCACACACCTGTGCCGCTTCTCGTGATCTCTTCTGGAATGCATCAGTCTAAAGCTGTGTGTCTGATTGAAGGTGGAAGAGTACGTCACTCCTGAGAAGTTTGCTTACTGGGAGCAGATTGGCCAGGAGCTGGGTTTCGTCTACACAGCCAGCGGGCCGCTTGTGCGCACCTCTTACAGAGCAGGTAACCTCACACGTCTTCTGTTTCATGGGGCTCTAGCCAGAGCTCAGATTATGGGATCTGCTGGCTTTCACATTTTTTTAATCACGCTGTTAGATGCCTTGAACCATGTGACTTTAAGTCTCCCATCTTTTCTCATGGGGCAATGAATTATTTGCTATATGTTGCTTGCAAAAAATAAGATTTTTTAACCTACTTTTAGGTATGTTAAAGCCTTAACAAGTTTATATATATATATATATATATATATATATATTAGTGCTGTCAAAATTAGCGCGTTAACGCATTCGATTAATTTGAAATATTTAACGCGTTAAAAAAAAATAACGCAATTAACGCGGTTGCAGTTTTTTTTTTTATTTCCAGTTGTGGCCTATGTGTGTTCAACGTGCAAAGAAATATGGATAAGACCAAGGAAGGACTTTTAGACGGAAGGTTTCAGTATAAAACTCTGCCGGATTACTCTTCAGTCTGCCACAAGAAACATTACTCTTCATTTAGTCTGCCACAAGAAACAGCAACATTAAAATCATGAACTCAAATGTCATTGTTTAAAAAACAAAACAAAAACAATGACTGTAACAGTGCGTAAATCAGACCTTTCTGTAACGCTAACGTTAATAAGCTTAAACGAAAATAAGGAAATAATTGTGTAGCGGAGTATTTTTTGTACACAGTGCCGCGAACTGTCAATCACTCCTGTACGCGTGCATCACTGTCCTCCTCACAGCTGCAGCAACTTGCGCTCTCTCTCTTCATCAAGCTTTAAAACAAAAAGGGGACAAAAAGATCATATTGTCTTTGTGCATAGGCTATAGATTAATTAGATAAATGATTATCTAAATTTGTGCCTTGCCGTCTACGGTATTTTTTTAGAACTTAGAAAAAAGATGCTGCAGCCAATGAGCAGCCAGCGGGGGCTGCAGGACGACTCAACCTCCGCAGACAGTTTTTAATGTTTATCAGACAATAAATACTCAAGATTTTGCTTTAGTATAACTTCCGGGACAATTAGGGCCAGATTCGGGAGTCGGGACAACAGTTTAGATTTCGGGACTGTCCCGAATTTTTCGGGACGTCTGGTCACCCTTCCTGAAAGACCCGCATTACTTCATTAGCTTCAGTCTGACCTGCAGTGATAGGGTTCGAATTTGGTGAGGTATCAGTCAGCGAATCATCTGATTCTGGTCTTGTTCTTGCAGTATTCAGAGTCTGAAGCCAAGAAAACATATTAAGTGTTGTTGTTAACTGTATTTGATTTTTAACCGAACCGAGCGTTGTGTACACTCACAACGAGTTTCACACACCTTCTCCGGCCACGTTGAGTTGTTGACACTTAACAGTGGGAAAAGCGACACATGCGCTATTCACTTGTATAACTTAAGGGTGAATGGGTAATGTAGTTTCTGCTCTGGGTGGGATGAATTAGGAAGCTTGCATTGTGAAGGGCGCTCTGAAAATCGGCTGTGCAGGTAAAAGATTAAAACCTCTATTAAAACAGATGTCCAGAACAAGCACGTTCTGGGCGCACGGAGAGGTGGCGGTACGCTCGAGCTATATTTGGAAGTGGCGGTACTGAGTACCAGTGCGTACCGGCCCACTTAAAGCACTGGCAATGACTATACTTTGGAATTTTTTTGCAGTCCACTTAGAATTCAACATGGAAATCATTTTTGTTTTTTATTGGCATTGATTGTTTTGAAATTCAAATGGCACTTACATGCCTGTGTTTTTATTTCTGTAATAAATATGGCTTTCAAGCCAACAGTTAATTTGGAGGATATTGATGGTTTATTGCAGGTATGTTGTTTACATGAGAAAATCTGTGTTACAAGTTAAACAAAAATTCCAATAAACAATCATATTTTGAATTTAAATAGTTTCTTTGTCTTGAGTTTACATTAATTATTTACATTTACATATCCAAAAAGTTTCAGTCTTCTAATTGCGATTAATCGCGATTAATCGCGATTAATTTTAAAAAATTGTGCGATTAATTAGTTAATTTTTTTTAATCGATTGACAGCACTAATATATATATATATATATATATATATATATATATATATATATATATTATTATAATAAAAAAAAAGAAAATAATTCTAAGATACTTAAAAGAGACCTCCAACGTTTTTACTGGACTTAACAAAAAAACATGTACATTTTAATTTACACTCAGAGAATCATAAATGCAAATGAAACATAATATTTATTCTAAAAAAAAAAATTATATATATATATTTAAATTTCCAAATTAACAAATATATATAAACTAGGGCCGGGACTTTAACGCATTAATTGAGATTAATTAATTACACAAAAAAATAACGCGTTAACTAAGATTAATTAATTACAGAAAAAAAATTCCCGCATTTTTAATAACTTATTTTTGCACCGCGGAACGTTTCTCACAGGATCAGTTTCGGCGGGACCGATTATACTGGAGCACCAACTAGTGTTCGCACATCACCACAGCAGCACATCCAGCCTCAAGTATCACCTCAACGCAAAACATATAGCAGCTAGCGTGGAATTTACACTTTATGTTGAACTATGTATTATTTTGTTGGTGCAACTGGCAGTTTATGTTGAACTCTTAATTATGTTTTGGCCAAGGTTATTGATAGTTGGACTTGAGCATGTTATGGCCTCTGAAGCAACAGAGATGTTTTCTAATAGTCAGGGTTTCCAATGCTCTGAATGTAATTGAGAAGGTTCCAGCACCTATAAGCTTCCTGAATTTCTGAAATGTACTATTTCTAAATTGTTTCTAAATATGCTATTGCTACACTTAATGGCAAAAATTGCACTGGTCTGCTAGACTTGGTTGAACAAAAATAAACAATATTTTTTTTCTTAAGCTTATGTATTCAGTCATTATTCAATGGTATACTATAAATCCATGTGAAAAAAAAATTACTTCTCACTGTTCTCAGGTCAAATATTTATATGCGATTAAAATGCGATTAATTTCGATTAATTAATTAAAAAGCCTCTAATTAATTAGATTAATTTTTTTAATCGAGTCCCGGCCCTAATATAAACCTAATATTATATTTACATGTAAGTTTTGCATTTTGTAAATTAGAGTTCTATATTTTTACATAAATGTATAAACCAAACATTCATTAATTTACATTTCTAATTTAGTATTTATTCTAAAATTATTATTTAATAATAATATTTAGTGTCACACATTTTTACATTTGTAAATATATAAACAAAGTATTTATTTATATTTATAATATTATATTTACATTTAAATTTATTATTTATTGTTTATACTAAAGCAATTGTTAAAAACCATTATTTGGGATTATTCCTATTTTTACAAATGTTTATAATAAAAAAAATAAATTAAAAAAATCAAGGAATGGAAATAGCTGGAAATTAATGCATTATTTGCAATGCAAAAAAATACAGTCACATTATACATAAATATGGCAAGAGATGCTGTGTAGTTTCAAGGTGTAGTTTTGTGCATCAGGTCAGCACTCTCACATACTGTAACTTTATTTGTTTAAAAATATCATTTCATTTCTTAGGTGAGTTCTTTTTGAAGAATCTGCTGGAAAAGAAGAAATCTGAAGGAACCGTAGAAGCAGCAGAGTGAACTTTTCCTCTTTATTCCTACCATATAAACCGTATTAATAGGAGAATTCATCCAACAATTGCTCAATGCTGTATTAATTTACTCTCCATCATGTCATTATTTTTCTGTGTAACATAAAAGAAGATTTTGAATCATACAGCTTTTGGAACGACATGACGACTGAATTTTCAGTTTTAGGTGTACTGTCTCTTTAAGAATACATATTACAAGATAACATTCACTGTGTTGCAGTGACACTATAAACATAATATTTAAATGAACATGTTGGGTTGTTTTAGAAATGGATTAAAGCTGTCTATTTTGTGCATCATTTATAAGTAATATAAATAGAATAAATTCAATGAAAACTGGTCAATTGTCCATTTTTGTTTGAGTCATGGTTGACTTTCATATTTAGGCCTGTGACATAAACAACACTGCTGCTTTTTATTGGTCCATATTTGTTTAATACGTTTTCTGACATTATTGTATCTGAATATTACAAACCTGTACAGTAAGAGATGATTTTTATAAAAGCTACAACTGTAACTCTACATTAATATAAACAGTACAGGTCAAACAATACATACCAGAGTATATTTGTAGCTATAGCTAAAAATACATTGTACGAGTCAAAAATGACCAATTTTTATTTTATGCCAAAAATCATTAGGATATTTAGTAAAGATCATGTTCCATGAAGATATTTAGTAAATTTCCTGCTGTAAATATATAAAAACTTCATTTTTAATGAATAATATGCATTGCTATGAATTCATTTGGACAACCTTGAAGGTGATTTTCTCAGGATTTAGATATTTTTTTTGCACCCTCAGATTCCAGATTTTCAAATAGTTGTATCTCATCTAAATATTGTCAGATCCTAATAAACCAGACATCAATGGAAATATTATTGGTTCAGCTTTCAGATGGTGCAGAAATCTCAATTTTGAAAAATGTACGCTTATGACTGGTTTTGTTGTCCAGGGTCACATATGATTTAAAGCAGTTTTTATGTCCCTTTGGTCCACTTATTAAAGTTCCTTCTGTTGCTGCTCCCTCAGACATCGCTCTCAAATAAACAGATGATATTTTAAATAAAATCTATAACATTAATATGCAACTAAACAGTACTGGGATTGCATTAATGCAGTTTTGTGCACTATGGTTGTTTCAACAATGTCTTTGAAATGGCACAGATTTGAGAACATTCTAAAAAAAAAAATAATAAGAAAGATGTTTTTTAAAACAAACATGAATGCCAGTGTTTAAAACAGTACATCACTGCATTTTTGCAAACAGTCATGAGAGATGAAACTCATATAAAAACATTCTGAAGATAGTTAAACACACACACACACAAAACATGCATTTTTTCACATTACATTCGTGTGTGTGTGTGTGAGTCTTAAACTTTGGTTTTCTTGACGGGTGGTTCAGTGAGTCGTGGACCTCCTCCAGAAGATGGTGTGAAGGGGATTCGGGTCGTCACTTTCTTCCCAATGGTCTCAATCTGTGCAAACACACAGCATTAAACCCTGGTAACCAGTGAAGTGTTTGAGCACACACCTGTGAACTGCACAAACAGCCTCTCACCTGAAAGCCCAGGTTCTGTAGCTGAGGGTGCAGATGGTCCAGAACTCGTCGACCATCAAAGATAAACGCTGGTTTCAACATCTTGTGATAGATTTTCTGGTAATTCAATTCCTACAATAAACACATGCATTTCTTCACTATTCTCTTACACACACTGTTGTTTTGGGAGTACAGTGTGGTACCACATTTACTATAATATATGAATATATGGAAATTATTCAGCACCAGGGCAGGACTTTCATGCCAGGGGTTCAGATTTATACCCCAACAGTATTTTTACTGGACCCAACACAAAAACTAAAATTTTGCATTTTAAAACTTAGATTTTAATTAACACTTTGTCAAAAAAAATTATATAATTAATTAATTTACATTTCTAAATAAATTTATATATTAAATATTTATTAATAGTATTATATGCATGTAAATATCTAATTTTGTATTTATTTCTAAAACTATTATTTAAAATAAATGTTAAATTTCTACATGAAAAGAATAAATAAATTAACCAAACAAATTAATTATTTTCCATTTATAATATTTAGAGTATCAAATAATTGTTTAAAAATTATTATATAATTAAAATGTAATATATAATTAAAATGTAAATATAATGTTATAAATGTAAATTATTTATTTATATTTAAATCCTTTATTTATTGTTTGTACTAAAATGAGTGTTAAAAACCATTATTTTGCATTATACATATATATATATTATGTTTAAACATCAATATGTAAATCAAACATTTGTTAATAATACAATACTAACGAAATGTCCCAAAAATTGTACCTGGAAATGAATGCATTATTTGCAATAATATGGCGCTGATAAAGTGACAGTCCTGCTTTGGTAAAGCAAATACTTGGTGCATGAATCAGATATTACACTACATATCAGTGCATTTTGAATATGCACAGAGTTTGTGTCTTTTGTACCTTAAACATGTCCCACTCCGTGCAGATGACCAGAGCGTGTGCACTCTCACACGCCTCATACGGGTCAGACGACACTGTTACGAGATCAGACACTGCCGAGAGAGTCAGAGACATGATGAATTAGACAAACGTTCACCTGCATGAGATTCAGAATGAGGTTTATCTGCTCAGCACACACACACACACACCTCTCTCGGGGCTGTCTCCAGAGATGCTGGGTTGAGACAGGTCCTGGATTATCTGCTCCTTCAACACTTTAGGGTCATAAATATGCAACTTGGCTCCTTCGTCCATCAGATACTTAGAGATGTAGATACTAGAGGACTCTCTGAAACACACACACACACACACACACACACACACACACACACACACACACAGGAGGGGCTTACAGCACAAGATTCCCGTTTACAGACATATGATGATGCCACAGAATAAGACTCGTTTTGAATAAATCCAGGGACACTAGTGCAGAACAATAGCTAAAAATGCATGCTATCTGTCAAATGCATAAAACATGGCACACTTTTGACTTAAATGAACATATGATAAAGCTGTCATGAATAAACAAAAAGTATCCCTGCATGCACCTGGTGTCTCCTGTGTCCTTCTTGAAGGAGAAACCTAGCAAGGCGATTTTCTTCCCTGTGACGGTGTTAAACAGGCAGTCAATGATCCGACAGGCAAATCTCTTTCTCTGATATTCGTTCATGTCAATCACCTGCAGAGTAAAAGATTAGACAAAAATAAACACGTTTAGATTTTAGCGTGTCTCTATGGCACAAGTTAGCTTAAACTGAATTTACACCTCAAATGATTCATGTTGTTGAAAGAAGGGTCTTTTATTTGAGCACAAACACAATAAAAGCTGTAAAATTGTGATATATTATTATAATTTGTAAAAGCAGTTTTCTATGTCAATATCTGTAAAACTGGAATTTATTTCTGTGATGCACCGCTGGATTTTCAGCAATCTTCAGTGTCACATGATCCTTCAGAAATCAGTCTAATATGATGATTTGCTGCTTATAAAAAATATTTATTAATATAATTAATGTTGAAAACAGTATAGATTTTTTTTCAAGGATTCTTTGATGAATAAGAAGTTCAAGAACAGCATTTGTTTGAAGTTTGGAAATACCTGTTTGTTTGTTTTTTACAATTTTATGCATCCTCACCTAATAATGCTTTTTTAATTTTACGTATAAACTTACATTATCTCATGTTCATCTCCACATACTCATATTCATTGCTTGCTGTGACATGATCGGTAAGCGTCTGATGACTTCACACGAAGCTAAATCTGACCGTATAATGACTCACACAAAGCCAACATCTTACTAAATAAATATTCAAACTGAAGTTGACCTGTTGCCAGTATGAAGCAACCTCTGGGAGATTCAGTGCCTCACACAGATACACCAAATTAAGCACATCCTTCTGAAAACAACTTCCTCCAAAACCTGATACAGACACATAGAGATTGAAGCAATTAGAGCAAAACTGGCTTTCATTTATTTATTTGATCGAATCCCATTCTTTATAAATCAGACTGACCCACGCTGGCTTTGAGGAACTTGCATCCGATGCGCTGATCCATGCCGATGGCTCTGGCCACTTCCTCAACATCAGCACCAGTGGATTCACACAGAGCAGAGATGGAGTTTATACTGCTGATGCGCTGAGCCAGGAACGCATTCGCTGCCTAAAACACAAACACAGTTCTTATACAGCGCAGAAAGATTTTTACATATACAAAACTACTTCAAATCATGTTTACACACCAGCTTGGAGAGTTCAGAGGACCAGGTGTTGGTGGTGATTATACGTGGTTTGGGAACCCAGTGCTCATAAACTGCACAGAGGGCACTGATGGCCCTTTGACCTTCTGGAGTCTCATCTCCACCAATCAGGACGCGATCTGGGTCCTTCAGGTCCTTCACTGCTGTTCCCTCCGCAAGGAACTCTGGGTTAGAGAGAACCTGTGATCAAAGACGGGAAAATGTCATTTACTAACACAGAATAAACTGTGAAGTCGGTCAATTACCGAGGCAAGATTGTGTAGAATATCACTATAAAATCCAGACTGTGTTTACAAGTAGAAGGTGGCTGTGTAAAAATGTCAAACTAATGCAAAGCATATTTTCAAAATATAAATTAGACTAAGAAGTTCCTTTAACTTTTAAATACCACCATTCTGTCCTCTTCACACACATATAGTGAACACACACACACGTATAGTGAACACATACACACACGTATAGTGAACACACACACATATAGTGAACACACACACACACACATAGTGAACACACACACACACACACATACACACATAGTGAACACATACACACGTATAGTGAACACACACACACACACACACATAGTGAACACAAACACACACATATAGTGAACACACACACACATAGAGTGAACACACACACACATAGTGAACACACACACAAAACACACACATATAGTGAACACACACACACACACGCACATATAGTGAACACACACACACACACACATATAGTGAACACACACACACACACGCATATAGTGAACACACACATATAGTGAACACACACACACACACACATAGTGAACACACACACACGTATAGTGAACACACACACACGTTTAGTGAACACACACACACACACGTTTAGTGAACACACACATACGTATAGTGAACACACACACACACACACGTATAGTGAACACACACACACACACACACACACACGTATAGTGAACACACACGTTACCATTCAAAGGTTTGGAATTGAAACGATTTTTTAATGTTTCTGAAAGAAGCCTCTTACGCTGATCAATGCTGCATTTATTTGATATTACTGTAAATACAGTAAAACTGAAATATTGCTACTGTTTAAAATGACTATATTCCATTTGAATTTATTTTAAAATGTAATTTATTTCACAGTATTTTCAGCATCATTACTGCAGTCTTCAGTGTCACATGATCTTCAGAAATCATTCTAACATGCTGATTATTTTCAATATTGAAAAGATTGTGATGCTTACATTTTTGTTGTGGAAGCTGCAATAGATTATTTTTCAGGATTCTTTGATGAATAGAACATTTAAAATGAAAGCACAGAAATTTCTATAACAATGTAAAAATCACCTTTTTGCAGTAAAGTCAAAAAAGGAATGGTGTACGGTTACAGCTGCTCACACAAACACACCTGTAAGTTGAGTTTGGGTTTGTTGTTTGCGTCAAATATCCTGCGGATGCTCTCAGCGGCACGGACCGGCACCGTGCTCTTCTCTGTAACGATTTTATACCCTTCTGACACCTCCACAATCCGCCGTGCACATGCCTCGATAAACTTCAAGTCAGCAGCACGACCTTTTCCCATACCATAAGTCTTAGTCGGGGTGTTTACCTGAGAGAAAGAGAGAGATTAGGGTCAGTGAACAGACATACGTGCAAAACCACATTCAAATAGTTTATTAAACTCACAGAAATGAAGACCAGATCTGCTTGTTTAATGGCAGAGTCGATATCTGTGGAGAAGAAGAGGTTTTTCCCACGACAAGACATCACCACCTCATTCAGACCCGGCTGAAGAAGAAGAAGAAGAGATGTTCATTAAAAATGTCTGATTAGACATATATATATTATATATATTACAACTTCCACCAATCTGGACTAAGTTACATATGTTCTCAAAATAAAGTGCTCTGTGACTGGAAAGAGGTAGAATCTGAAGTGGCATTAGATGTATTTGGGTCAAAGACGTTGAAAGCAAAGGAATTTACAAAACGTGACTTTAGGTTCATAGAAAGCACATTAAATTTAAGTAAAGTGTCTACTTTTAAGGTTTCAAATACATTTTTGGAGGATAAAATGTAACAAATTGGTTGCAATAATGTTACATTGTCATTCAGTGTTACAATATTAATGTAAAAATTCAAACAACATGCTTATTGTGATGTGTACATATTAAAGCGTATAAAAGAATAAGGGAGCATATTAAATTTTATTGTGTTTTAAATGAATGAAAATATTTTTTATTGACAAATGAGCAAAACCTAGGATAGTGGCAAACTCAAAAAATTCAAAAATCCAACTAATTAGTATTTGTGGTAAAAGTAATTATTCTTTTGATATGTCATAAATTGATTTTAGTTGTAAATAATGCCTGACGAGATCGTTACACTGAATGACATTTTAGCGGGTCTCTTCCGTAAATCAGGGGGAACATGTATGATATTTATTTTTCGCTCAGAAAAACAAGAACAAAATTGCAATTAAATAATAAAAAAAACTTTTGAATATTTTTTTTTGGTGAAAACAACAATTTAAAGCAGTATTACACTTATTGTTTTTTATGCTTAAACCCTTTTTTGCCTTTGACCCATTTACACAGACTGATAAATTGCAAATGCATAAATAATGTTATAAGATTCATGTAAAGTGTTCATCATATGATTTGACAGTTTATTTAAACAAACATCAAAATCTAAAAGGTGTGCATTACTGCAAGTCATTTTTTTTCCAAATTCTGCATGTACAACAATCTCATATGTAACTTTAGAGATGGTCCCTAAATTAGTTAAAGCTGCAGTAGGTAACTTTTGTAAAAATATATTTTTTACATATTTATTAAACCTGTCATTATGTCCTGACAGTAGAATATGAGACAGATAATCTGTGAAAAAAATCAAGCTCCTCTGGCTCCTCCCAGTGTCCTATTGCCATTTGCAGTTACGGACCGCTCCCAGTGAGAAACAACCAATCAGAGCTGCGGTTCGTAACTTTGTTTGTATTCAAAATGTAGAAAAATTTATATAATAAGCGAGTACACCATGAATCCATTTTCCAAACTGTGTTTTTAGCTTGTCCTGAATCACTAGGGTGCACCTATAATAAGTGTTTATATTCAGACTATTTTAGATTGCTTCGGGGATACCGCGGCGGAGTAACCCAGTACCTTTGTGATTCTTCATAGACATAAACAGAGAGAAGTAGTTCCGGCTACGATTTTCTTCCGCAAGACGCAAGCAGTTCTGTTTATTAACCACTAGAGCGTCAAAAGTTCCCTACCGCAGCTTTAATATTGAACATCCAACATCAAACCTGATTCCGGTCGGTCAGTGCATGTCTATTTCTAAATGCACCTTTATCTTGGATTTAACCCTGTTATTCCTTTAACGTCGTTACCTCATAGATGGGCAGGATCTCGGAGTTCCAGGCTCTGATCCGGGATTCATTAACATCCACCACTGTTACTGTGATCTCGGGACACATGCTTGCAATGACACTACATGTCGGACCTCCAACATACCCAGCGCCTATACAGCAAATCTTCTTAATCTGAAACATCTGAGCAGAGACACAGATGCAATCAAAGTGACAAGTTATTCACACGATAGCAATCAATTATTTACAATTTATTGATTCTCTCTAAACATTGCTTTTTATAAGATTACCATATATATTGGTTCGGAAATTATTCCAGTTCACAAAATGTTTAATGTTTATTTGAATTATCACTTTTATTTAAGTATGTGTTTCTAAGACTTTTGTAATTAAAATGCACAAATTCACATTACCACCACCTTATTTGTATGTAATGCAGGGATTCCCAAACTTTTTTCTTTCCTCTAATATATTTCCTTGAAGTAACCCTGAGATTATAAAATAAATATTTTAATAATTATGCAACACATTTGCGTGTTCTTGGTTCTCTGGTTTCGGTTAATATTCACATAACATGCAGAAAACCATATAAAACATTTCATTTTTGTAGTAAGCATTTTATTTTGATGTTTTGTTTTAATTGTACATTTAAACAATTTAATTATTAGCTTTTCATTGAACTGACATTGTTCCTTTAAGAACCCCAGTTTGGGAAACCTTTATAATGTTATGGTTTTAATGCATTTCATGTTGTTAATTATATCAAATATAATTCATTTTCTTTCTCTTTCTGTTTTTATATCAATATCTACACGGTTATCCTGTGATTAACGAGTTGGGTGAAATTATATTACTTAAAATGTGTAATTTATTACAATACTAACTACTTTTGTTTTCGTCATGCAATTTGGAATCAGAAACGAACTACAATTTGTAGTTTAATCTAAGTAATCTATCCATTTTTGCCAGTTTTAAGTGTCATTTTACTGACCCCACCGGGGAGCTTCAAGTAGTGATGAGAAGTTCGAATCTTTTGCGCGCGCTCGGTTCTTTTGAACAGTTCATCCCAAAATCCAATTTAGCGATTCTTTTATATAAAATACTTTATAAATTAAGCGTTATCCTTATAAACACGATTACAAAATAAATCCGAAAACTAAAATCTACTCTCAGGAGTATGTTAAATAGTAAAGAAAAAATAAACCGTTTTTAAACCAAGTATAAAATGAATGTAAATGTTGACATCGCCTCGTGAATGAATCACCTCAAAGATCAAATGATTCATTAAAAAAAATAAAAATAAAAGGTTTAGCCATTATCGTACGTTAACATGACTAATTAATAAGATGATAAACTTTTAAGATATATAAAGAAAACGCAAATGTGTTTGCAAAAAAAGTTCATAACTGTTGCTGCTTTTAAAATAACGTTACATTTAAAATGTCAAAATTATTTATGTGATTCGTGGTGTTCTATCAAAACAGGAACATTAAAGCGTTTATAACTGACATGTATTCAATTTACAGTCAATCTGTACAATAACTTTTAAACTCTTTATTTTAAGTAGACTTACCTCGTCTATCGGAGGACTTCAGTTAAAACTCTCTTCTGTGCCTTGTTCCCGAATGAATAAAACTATTATATCCTCGATATATAAACACACGCAGAAAACACACAGACCAATCAGCGACTGGAGGCCTCGGTGACGTCACATGTAAGGAACACATGAGTGGAGTTTGAAGCAGAAAGTTTGAGGTTGTTTTGTACAGTCTATGGTTGAGACACACAGAGTCATGGAAGAGACTAACCACCACAACAACAGATATCTTACATTTAACAAGAGACAGACACGATGGGATGCTATTAATCATCAGATTTATTTGTAGAAACCAAAAGTGCATAGATGAAGCCCTTTCTCATAGAACAGTGTACATAGACAGAACTCACATATTAAGTCCAACCAATTAAGACATTCAAACCTTCTCAAAGCACTGAAGAGACAGCATCCTCTCTTTGGTGTTTTTCTGGATCTGTTGTAAAGGAGCCAGAATGAAAGTGCTAGAGTTTAAGCTCATCCGAAACAGAATCTCACTCTTTGCAAATATTACCGAAATTGCAGCATGCCCAATTCAAAGCTTATTTTGAAAGCCACCGTTTCTGAAATTTGACAGCTATTCATACCATTTAAGTCATGTGGATAATACAGCTACATAATGATTCCTGAGCAAGTGCAAGCAACTCCTAAGAATGGCATTTCACTGGCTGTACTAGTGATTCTTTTAGTGATTTAGAGAGTAAACAGTGTTCAGGGTGGAGAGGTCCGTTTTAGATGTTTTAGTCTATCCCAGACCATGACAGAGTCAAGTAAAAACTGGAAGACGCCCATTTTTATTATTTCCTCTTGCCCAACATTTTGATTTAAAGGGGTAGTTCACCTTCAGTTGAAAAAATAAACAAGAACTCTATGCAAGTCAATGGGTACCGGCAACTGAAGGTGACCTATCCCTTTAAGAAGTGGACTCGGTCAGCCTCAAATGTGTGAATCATTTCAATTACATCTGTGTTTAGAATGAGCCATGGCTCACTCAATGACATCATGTCTGTAAAGTCAAGAACATGATCCTCTACGCCTTCAAAAATAACCAGATTTCTACCTAACATTGAGTCTAAATCACAATTTAAATCCAGGCTGATCCAGACTAGGTTTATATGTCATATTAACAACTTGCGAAATGCCTAATAATGCTTCATAACAAACCTATAGAAAGAAGAAGTTAAAAAATAATAATTGAAGACAGAGATATATAAACCTGGAAAACATTGTTTCATCAACTTCCTCCTTTGAAATGTAACAAACTGTACATAAACCTTGCTATCCAAGAGTCTGTATAAATCCACCCCCATTATTGGACTAAAGAATCTGAGATTTGAAGTACACTGAAAGATGAAGGAAACTAACGAGTTCTATATTTGTCACAGTATCTGATCAGGTGAAGCTGATGGAAGGATCCATGAGAAGAGCTCTAGTCTACAGGAGGAGCTGCTGGAGGATCTCTGCCCGGATTCTAGACCAGAGGAAAGAGATATATTCAATCAATCTCTTTAAACACACGGTCAGTTTACTCTCATCACTGAACTGGACTTCTTGTGTCTTCCACGGAGTCCAATTCAGTGATTTACTATGAAAACAGATTCAGAGCCCATAATACACATTAGATATTTTGCTGATAATTAAAACCTATTAAAGATGTACACGGTTATTTTACTGTGGAGGTGGACTTTTTATTTTTTTGTACGTTTCTTGCTCATCAAGGCTGCATCTATGTGACATAAATACAGCAAAAAAAAAAAAGAAAAAAAAAATTGTGAAATAATAAAATAACTGCTCATTATTATTGGTACTGAAATATTAATAAGGCTAATTATTATTATTATTATTATTATTATTATTAATGTTGAAAGTTATTTTTGCTGCTTAATATTTAAAAAAAAATATATATATATATACACACACACACACACACACACACACACACACACATATATACATATATATAATATTTTTAGGATTGTTTGATGAATAGAAAATTCAAAAGAACAGTATGTATTTGAAATAGAAAGCTGTAGTAATATTATACACATAAATTTTGAACAATTTTATGCCTGCTTGCTGAATAAAAGTATTATTTGTTTAACTTACCACAAACTTAAATGGTAGTGTATCACCATTACAACAAAATATAAAGCAGCAAACACAGTTTTCAGCATTGAAAATAATCAGAAATGTTTCTTGAGCTTTAAATCAGCATATTATAATGATTTCTGAAGATCATGTGACACTGAATAAAGGAGGAATGATGCTGAAAATACAGCTGCACATCACAGAAATAAATTACATTTTTAGATTATATACAATAAGAAAAAAATATATTTTAAATTATATAAGAATAATTCACAGTATTTCTGTTTTTATTGTGCTTTAAATTAAATAAATGCAGCTTTGGTGAGCATTAAAAAAAAAAAAAATTTTGACAATGTTTTGTAAGTGATAAGTGACATGGTTCATTATGAAAGCTTGTCTGTCATGACTTACACCTCGGGGACCGGAGGGTTTGCTGCTGGCTGAAGGGCCCCTCATGCTGGCTGGCCGGATCAGAAAGAGCATGAGAGCTAGCACCAGCCATCCCATAATGATCATGGGTACAGTGATGTCCCCTTCCACTGAGGAGCTGGGGCCCGGCACTGCATGCACACAACACTCACACGTTAGAAAACAACACACAACATGTGCCATAACGCGATATTACTCTTGTTTCAGACAGACAGACTTACTGTCCTGAAGGCACTCGGTGTCTGTACAGTAGGACTGGGACTGTCTCAGCTTGGAAATGAATCACAAAGGGTATATTTCATCAAAAAGGCTGATCCAAAAACATACCATATATAAGTAATGACAACATTGTGTGCTGATGTGGGATTCTGCATTAAAGCAATTTTAGAACAAAAACTGATGCTTATAAAAAACATTAATTGATTTTGAATTGAATTTGAAACAATAAATGTGTGTATCCCTCTGCAGAATGCCAATTTCATTCATATGATAGATAGATAGATAGATAGATAGATAGATAGATAGATAGATAGATAGATAGATAGATAGATTTTTTTGACACCTACCCCAAAAAAGCATAATATATTGTAATGAACGTGGCAAATACTATTAAATTTCAAATGCATTCTCTATCAATACTTAAATAAGCTGAACCAAACGTTATTCATTGGCTGAACTAAGTGAACCAAAGAAGCACTAGCGCCGTTTATCAAATTACAGAAGCAAAATTATTCGACACCTATTGTATAATTAAAAAAACATACATACATATATATATATATATAGATATATATATATATAGATAGATAATGATAAACAATATTGTATCAAAAAAAAGAAGAGAAATCCAAGGACATATTTCATACAGATCAGTATGTTTATATAGAATGTATAAGATTAATTACTATTTTTAGATTATTTT
Organism: Carassius gibelio; assembly: GCF_023724105.1. Taxonomy (NCBI): domain Eukaryota; kingdom Metazoa; phylum Chordata; class Actinopteri; order Cypriniformes; family Cyprinidae; genus Carassius; species Carassius gibelio. The sequence goes on along the minus strand of NC_068371.1, from coordinate 3,314,572 downwards.
TATTATTATTAATTTTAATGAATATAATAGAACTCACCAGGCTGATGAGTCTCCTCATGGCATGTTCATGAGAGCAGATACACTCACAGGGGTCAAAACCTCCCTCTGCCATCCTCTCCTAAATAACACAGAGGATTCACACACATTCCAAAAACAGAGACAAAGTACAGAGTCTTATAATAATACTTAATTATTTTAAACACACAGAGACTCAGAAGCGAATGGGTATGGTAAATTATGATGGCTTGACATGGCGTAGCAAGGATATCAGCATAACTCGCATTTGAAAATCCAAACTTCATCTAGTACTCATAAATGTTTTCTAGGAGTGAAAGTGTGTGTGGATTAAAATCTGTTTGGTGGACATAAAAGTGGAGAAAAAATAAAATGTCCAAGCACCAAATTGTTCATGCATTGCTTTTGATTTTCGTATTGGCCCATGTCAAAGGATCAATATCACAGGACAAAAAAAAAAAGATAAATTATCCTTTATTTAAGTTTTAGTTTATATTACACAAATTGAAATAGCCACATGCAAATTACACTTGGTTTACAGTTAGATGTTAGCATTAGTGAAAATGGTATATAGCTGTAATATTAATGTGAGATATTGTAACTGATGGGTGTTTGTCAGTTGTAAGGTAATGGGTTAAATCAACTTATGAATTGTGTGCATTGTGACTCAATTCCTAAATCGAAAATACTTCAGTAAAAATGGCTATTTCTAAATATATTTGTATGCCACAGCAACTAGGTCCACCACTATCAACACACTAATGCTTTTAACATACTTTAGTTTCGTGCATTTTAAGCAGGACTAAATAGCTATAAAGTGTACACAAATGCATGATTATTTTGCACAAATAATACGAATTAATTAATAGACGTTTAATGCAAATAGATTATCAGTTTGGCAATTTTTTTTTTTTTTTTTTTTTGCTTCCTCTTACTCAACCGGATTCAAAAACAATGTCTGTCTACACACAAAAACTTACAAACCACTAAACATGTATATTAACTAATATGCAAGCAAAAACAAAGAATAAAAAGTAATGTTTTCCCATCGCGAGAGTTAGACTATAATTATTTGCGTCTTTAAAGAAAGATATATGTTTATTTACTCATTAAAGCATTTAAATTATTTTAACAGAGACAGCATTTAAAACTAAAATAAGACGATTTTTACCCCAGAGCAAAACAAACGAGATTTGGATAAATAATGTCTTACCGATGAGTCGAAAACTCACTCGAAGAGATTTAAGTTAAACTCTTCGCTTTAGCAGGAGCAGCGGAATGTGAATATTGCCCTCTGAGAGTCTCCAGATCCAGTGCAAACACTCCTTGTTTACACTGCTGCTTGGCTCCTAGCTCCGAGCTCCGGATGATGTTCCGGCTGTGTTTTGGATAAAGATCAGGGAAGCAAATTTAGGAATGTTACTAAGGCGAAGGCTTGGCTCATGAATATTAAGTAGCTCGCGCTGACGTCAGTTTGTATCCGTCCCGCGGCGTCCAATCGCTCCGCCTAATTAATATCCAAGATGAAACATTTCAGCGAATCAGCAAGGCCGACCGGACGAAAGTATTAATATGCATGAGGGAGGCGTTGATCATAGTAGGATTCGTACATCAGTGTTGCGGAATTAACTGATGAGAGCCACGTCGGTGCATGACGCGAAATGTGGTATATTTAGGGAAACACTGAAATGCCGTTACTTTTCTCACCGTTTGCACAGCGCATCATCTCTTCATGTTTTATTGTGCTGGCTGAGAGTAAATAATGCAATGTAGCCTAACCCTCTGCCAGTCACATGAGTGTGTTCGTGTGAATGAAGTGTGTACTTATGTGTGCTCCTAATCTAAGATAAATAACAAAACGTGTCAACTGCGTTAACCAAATGCAAACAGAGATGAACAGTAATTTTGTAAAATATTTTGAACAAGGATATCCTGTAAAATAATATAGACTTATTTAATAAAATGTGCTTTATTTTACATGGTGTTGGGCCACCATGTCATGGTAACCTACTGAAAAATAACAATCAAACAATGCATTTCTATGGAATTGCAAATGAAGGCTTTGTCAACATCAGAAAAGGTGCTGCATGGAAATATAGAAAACTGTCTGAACTGAAAGTAATCTTAGTTTTTGTGACGTGCTAATTGTACTTGGATTATAAATTAATGTCACCTTTGAATACAAATACAACTTTTTCATAAGCAGCTATGTTTAGGGATCATGTACTGGGAAAACTACTTGAAAGTAATTTTGTAGGAGGAATCTGCACTTCTGCTATTTACTTTAATGTCTGCCCAACACATCAGACCAACAAAAGACATGTCTGATGATACTGACCTGATTTTATTATTTATTTTCTTGTTCTTTTACACATAACGCTACATTACATGAAGTCATTTTAAGTGCACTTTGCACCAAAACAGTTTTCCTGTCTGTTTTTCTTACTTTTTATTTAGAGAAATTTATAATGTGTCAATTGTGTATGAGTCATAACATTGTGTGGATGATTAAGTGAGAGTAAATATGTTAGAGAGAAGGAGAAATACTATTATAATCTAGTTTTATTGTTATTTTGTTTTTGTTTTTAAACCAAGATAAATTAGTTTTATTAGACTGAGATTTATTGTATAATGAATTGTCTCTGTTGTATAAATATTGTAATGCATTGTTTGATAGTCCAAATTTATAGAAGGGCAATTATAATCTTCTTCAGGTCACCCACCAGATAAAACATTCCATATAACTTACAGGGGCTTAAAAGATCAATACAAATATTCATGTTAATTGAGAATACTTCTGGCTTGGATTATTTTTTATTTTATTTTAAGTTTTTTAAGTTTTTTTATGGTCACCAACCTGCATTTATTTGATCAAAAACCACAGTAAAAATAGAAATACTGAAGAAAAAAAATTATATATATTGAAAAAGCGGTGATGCTTAATATTTTTGTGGAAACCATGGTTGATTTTATTTTTCAGGATTCTTTGAAGAATGGAGCATTTATTTGATATATATAAATATTAACATTATAATATTAATGTTAATGTTTAATTACAATGTGGGTTGCATTCAAATATTTACTTTATAACCTTTTAATTTTCACCTTATTTGCACGTAGGCTTACACATTCCTTTAATAGTCCTATATGATTTACTGTTGACTTTTTAATTATAAATTATATACCAACAGTGCAGGGCTGAGGATGTACACTTGGACAGATGTGATTTGGACTTATAAACTTCTGTATTATTAGGCGAGTTCGACTTGAAGCAGTGTATGACATCAAAGTGTGTGACATCAAAGTACCGCGAGAGCGATTCGATTGCATAGGATCCGTCTGCTCTCGCGGTACTTTGATGTCATACACTGATGATTCTGCGCAATGCAGAATGATCACAGAGAGAGAGAGAGATAGATACATCAGCCATGGCTAATATCGCTGTGCAGAGGATCAAGCGAGAGTTCAAAGAAGTGCTGAAAAGCGAAGAGGTTTGCAAAACTTTACTTTCCTACGTTTTTGAGCCCGTCGAGAGCAAACAAAATTACTTTTTGAGGCCAAAAACACAGAAACCAGTCGGCTAGCTTAGCCCGCTAAGCTAATGTTAGCACGATCTGTCATAAGATGATGGCCTTTAGTACTTGTTAGAGGCGGAAGTCAAACATCTGACAAATGTCCCTTACTTGGATGTTTGGAGAAGAAGTCCTTGCCTGAAAACCATTTATAGACGCTTCTAGATTTATTTATTTATATTGTTATATGTCATAGTTAGCCTGTTAGCTCCACTAGCGTTTCTTGAGTGTGTTGTTGTTATATTAGCACTCGTGTTTGTCGCTTATTAACGTGTGTTTCTTTTTTAAATCCTGGTTTACTGGTCGTGTTTGGCCTGTTAGTGTCTGTTTAAGTAGTTTTCAGTAGTGTGGCTGTTTCAAACCCTATCTAGACAGAATGTTTTGGAATCGTAGGCACCTCTTAATGCTGTTAAAAATTAAAGGGTTAATAATCTTCCCTCCTTTGTTACTATGTTTGTTCTGTTTTATAACAGACGAGTAAAAATCAAATAAAAGTAGATCTGGTGGATGAAAACTTCACAGAGTTAAAGGGAGAAATAGCAGGACCTCCAGACACACCGTATGAAGGTAGTGAGGATATTCTCAAATCATATTTTCTATATTGTCTGATGTTTTCTAATGCATGACTGTGTTGTGATTCACAAGCTTTTGTTTTTTTCCCACGCAGGCGGCAGATACCAGCTAGAAATCAAGATTCCTGAGACATATCCTTTTAACCCACCTAAGGTACCCTGTTTTTAGTGTTTTATTTCTATCAGTTCTCGTGGTTGATATTTAAAGCCAAATTAACCTGATATGGTCATAAGTTCCCTTGAACTCTCGGTAACAATACAAGCAAAGAAACACACCCTTGATGGATTACTAAATAAGACATCATTTTGAATTTGCAAGCTTAAAATTTATTGGGTTATTAATAGTAGCTCTTGCTTTCTGTAATGGAAGCTGTTAGTCAAAGATGCACAACCATGTTAACTAAACCTCATTAACTTGCACTTACTAAATTGTTAATGTCTTCTTTTGCACCATTCAATAGTTTGAAAATCAAAGCCAGTCAGTTTTCATAGAACATTGCATAGGCCACAGACTTCTTTAGCTTCAAAATAAGATGTTTTGAACCGTTTATGTGTGAATTTGTTGTGATTGTAACAATGCATGTGTATTATGAGAAATTTATGATGCCTAGTGTTTTAACATCTGTTCAGTTGTGTAGTGTATTCCAACTTAAACTTAACCAACGCTTGACGTAATTAACATTTTCTATGCAACAGCTGCTACTATTAACAACATGATCTTAAATGTGTTCTAAATTTGGCTGTGCATAAATAGACAATATAATACTCACTATAATAATTAAATTATTTGCTAATGATAGGTTGATTAAAGGGGAATAATCCAAGCTTGGTTTTTGTTTTATACAAGGGTTTAATTTGATTTTAATTCAATGCTCCCTCAATTCAAGCATTGTATGCGCTGATAAATCATGTGCAGTAAAGCAAAACGATTCGTTTATGATTTAATGATGACTTTTTTTAATCTTTTTCAGGTGAGGTTTATTACTAAGATCTGGCATCCCAATATAAGTTCAGTTACCGGAGCGATATGTTTGGACATTTTAAAAGACCAGTGGTGAGTGCTGATAATTAATGAGCATGAGAAGTGTAGAAGGCATTTCTTTCGCCATATACTGCACTCTTTCTTCATTTCCTCCTCATTCTGTCTTCACTTCCTGTGCGCAGGGCGGCTGCTATGACTCTGCGAACCGTTCTGCTCTCACTTCAGGCTCTTTTAGCTGCAGCAGAGCCGGATGATCCTCAAGACGCCGTGGTAGCCAATCAGGTACAACATGCTCAAGTCTGAATGAGAACATGGCAGAAACAAAGCATGGCAACCCGTCCAGTCACGTCACTGTTGTTGTTGTTTGCAGTACAAGCAGAATCCAGAAATGTTCAAACAGACGGCTCGTCTCTGGTCTCACGTGTACGCTGGTGCTCCCGTGTCCAGTCCGGAGTACACGCGCAAAATAGACAAACTCTGTGCTATGGGCTTTGACAAAGTAAGTGGACAGCTGATCGTATGGTTACAAATCCAGATGCACAGAATACACAGAAGGGCTTGGCAACCTTAGGTTAGCCTTTAATATATAAATGAAACATGAACACGGTATGTGAGGAAGTCATGTGTGATCCAGGACCATAAAACCAATCGTAAGTGTCAATTTTTCTAAATCATCTTAAAGCTGAATAAATAAGCTTTCCATTGATGTATGATTTATTAGGATTGGCTGAGATACAACTATTAGAAAATCTGGAATCTGAGGGTGCAAAAAAAATCATCTTTAAAGTTGTTCAAATGAAGTTCTTAGCAATGCATATTACTCATCAAAAAAATAAGTTTTTATATATTTATGGTAAGAAATGTACAAAATATCTTCATGGAACATGAATTGTCCTAATGATTTTTGGCATAAAACAAAAATTTTACATTTTGACCCATACAGTGTATTAGGGCTATTGCTGCAAATACACCCCAGAAACTTAAGACTGCTCTTGTGCTCCAGGGACACATATATGATGCTTAAGGATATGAAAAATGAAAAAATAAAAATGATGCCACTTTATTTAAATGTATTCAATAGCTGGGATATCAGTGCACTGTCATGCCATTAAAAACAACTCAAAAACAAGAATGTCTAAACTATTGAAAATGTAGGGAGTGTGTCAGATCTGAAAGCAAGCTTGCATTTGGTTTTTTTTTTTTTTTTTTTTTTAATGGCTCTAAAATCTGAATCAAATAAATACTTGAGTCATTTTGTGTCTTTTCTATGTTTACAAACCAACACATTTGTGTTTAAGGGTAATCAGATGTCGTAGACTGTGGCAAAATTACCAGCCACTTCCCAAAAGCAACAGCGCTTGACTGATGGTGGGTGTTTATTCTTCACCCTGGGTAGAAGAATGCATTCTTGGGTCATCACCACATGCCATCAGAGTTGTAAACTAGTACACCTATACTAAATAAAATGACACTTCATGTCAAAAAGGTTGCGGACTATTGTCTGGAAGATGTACCGTATTTTTTGGACTATAAGTCGCACCTGAGTATAAATCGCATCAGTCCAAAAATACGTCATGACGAGGAAAAAAACATGTAAGTCGCACTGGATTATAAGTCGCATTGATTTAGAACCAAGAGAAAACATTACCGTCTCCAGCCACGAGAGGGCGCTCTATGTCTTCAGTGTAGACTGCAGGAGCACTGAGCAGCACCGAGCGCCCTCTCGTGGCTGGAGATGGTAATGTTTTCTCTTGGTTCATGTCAAATTAATTTTGATAAATAAGTTGCACCTGACTATAAGTGACAGGACCAGCCAAACTATGAAAAAAAGTGCAACTTATAGTCCGGAAAATATGGTACATGGTACTCACTTATATATTGCACAATGAAATGCAATCCATATATTTAGGTGAATATTTTTAGTTAGTCACATTAGAAAATACACAACAGTTCTGAAGTTTGGGGTTGGTACGATATTCATAAGTAATTTATATTCACCAATGCTGCATTTTTGATCAAATATAAATTTTGATAATTGAAAAGTTTACATTTTCAGCAGCCATTACTCCAGTCTTCGTGATCTTTTAGATATAATTCTAATCTGCTGATTTGTTGCTCAAATAACTTCTTATCATATTGGAAACAGTTGTGCTGCTCAGTATTTTTGTGGAGACTTCAGGATTCTTTCATGCATAGAAATGAAAACGAACAGCGTTGGTTTGATATAAAAAATCTTTTGTAAAATAATCGATGCATTCACTGTCAATTTAATGCATCATTGCTGAATTAAAAGTATTTGTTCCTTGAAAAAAAAAAAAAGTGAACGTTAGTATGTTATATGCCTATTACTTTGTAAGCAGTGTTGGAAAGAGAGTGAACATTTTGCTTAGTTTAGTTGATTTGTGGCACTGTGTTGAATGAGCAATAGACAGATGATAGCATGAACTGATAGCATCATCTTCATTCAGCAAATTTACGGTTGCTTAGAAATGTTCCGTTCTGTGTTTCTCTCTCTTACAGAATGCAGTAATAGTAGCCTTGTCCTCGAAATCATGGGACGTGGAGACTGCGACAGAGCTGCTTCTAAGCAACTGATCCTCCAGCTCTCACGTTTTCCTCAAGCCCTCCTGCTCTGTGTTCAGAATCAATGTTTGGGGAAGAGTCAGCACTGAATCATCTTCTGTCTGTCCCCCATCACTTTCAGTTTTTTGCCTTGCTACAATCATTTCCCCCTCTTAAATTTAGGCTGTCACTTACTTTTTAAAGAAACCCAACAAGCCTCTATCACTGTCATTTCATGCTACAAAAGTGTGTTTTTTCTTTCTCTGTACACCATAAAAATGTGTTTTGGGATATGCTTATTTGAATGGGATATTGAGCATATAAAAACTAGACTCTGAGATTAATAATACCCCTTCTATTTGATGCTCTCTTGCAAAGAACAAATGCGATTTATTTTGCTCATTTGATTAGTTTCTTTGGGCTTTCCTTTGCACTAATCTGTCTGTATAGTAGCAGATATAGCCAGATGACATGGTGTTATGTTGTGAGCGCAAAGACAGTTTCAAACTTGAAGTGTTATATATATTAAACCATAGGAAGATTGCCGTTTCTCACTTTTCCCTCGGGGGACGATGTGGGATTGGTGGTCACAAGGGTTGCAACTTGCTAATGGACCGATACACCTTGAGTTGCCTCGTTGTTTTTGTTTTTAGAAGAATGCATTGTATTAAACATGGAGAAACGATTGGCTTTTTTGTGCAACAATCAATACAGTGAGACGCGTTCAGATTGGCATTGGCGCAGAAGTTTAAAAGGGTCAGATATAATTTGTATTTCCCACATAACAAATATTAGAAGCATGAATCAAACAGTTATTAGTCTATGATGATGCTTCAGAGCAAGTACTGCCACACAATGCTTTGTGTTTTTATCTAGTGTTCTCTTCTTTTCTTACATGGGTGAATTGTTAAGTGTCTCTATTCTTTCTTTGCTACTTGCTCTTCTTCTATTCCTCATGTACACACAGCAAAAGCTTTTTGAGGGGATAAAGTGCTGCTCATCTCTAGAATGCACCATTGATGGCTGGATTTATATTTTGTATGAAAATCAAAAATGGAACAAAAAGACTGTCTTCCTGATCACCTTGTTCAATATTGCACGAAGAAGTGAATTCAAAACGAGTCTGTCAAAGGAGAAATGCAGGTCATGGGCTCTGGCTTTAGTCACTTTAGCTCCTTTACAAGTCACAACAGAAACAAAAAACCCTACCCCGAGCCGTACAAGCATGGTTATTTATTGTGAAACTGTCATGTTCTTTTCAATTAAAAAAAGTGGAAAAATAAAACTGGTGTTATCCGTGAATCTCTTACTTCTACATCAGCTGGTGTCAGATTTTAGAGAATGCATGTAAATCGCTTTGGATGTGAAATTGGGGAAAAAAATGAAATCAAACAGCTGTTTCTATTTAAAACTCAATGTTTCCCAATATAAAAATCTGATCCTAACGTAAATTCCATGTAGGAAATACAGCGAGTCCCTTGTAAAAGTGTGAAAAATTCATGCTTTACCACCCCAAAATGAATAAATAGCAGCGTTATATATAAATCATACAGTCGTCTTGGCACTTTATAAAGTTAAACTAATTGAACACAGGGTGTGAGCCTCAATGAAAATCAGAAATCTGAGGAGTTTTTCAATTTAATAGAGGATTAAAAGAAGCGAGGGAGTTACAACAGTAAAAAAATCTTTCCAGGTATTTAATAAGCAATCTTAGAGCAGATTAAAACAGATTTTTTTCTTTCAAATGTTTGTTTTTAAAAATGGCTCCGGACAGAGAGGCAACAAGAACAATGTCAACAAAACAAAAAAGAAAAAAAAACGAATGGAGAGTATGTTTCTACATACAAGTGTGAACATCTAAAGAATGAATTCCTCGTTCGTCTTGAGGTGTGAGCTGAGGACCGTTCAGGTTCATGAAGAGCGTTTGATGTGGAAGTGGATGCGTCTCAATTCTTTACTGCCTGACCGTCCTTGTCTTCACGCACCAATGGTTTACCTGAAACCAGAAAACAATAGAAATAAATCAATTCTACATTATAGCAGTGTGAGACCAGGTCTGGTGGAATTCTGAAGTAGACTTTTCAATATTAAACTGCAAACTGACATTTTTATTTTTCCATGAAACAGAAACTGAGAAACTGAGAGAGAAAAAAAGGATTCAAACAAAAGAATGAAACTTATATGAGCAACAGCAAGGATGCAATAAATTGATCAAAAGTCACCAGAATAAAAGACTACAAAATGTATCTTTCAAATGTGTCATGGTTTATTATTAAAAAATATGACTAAAAATGGTTTTTGAGCACTGAACTGTTGTAGAATGATTTCTGAAGGATCATGTGACACTGACTTGGCCATCACTGAAATAAATTACATTTTAAACCATTAAAATAGAAAAAAAAAATATTTTATTATCTAATTTTATTGCTCTTGCTGCTCGTCTGACATTATGTAAATATGAGACAAAAACATATTTTGCACCAATATCTTGCATTTTAGGGGCATTTATGCACTAGATCATGCAAAAGCAAGATGATGGAAATGTCTGGGGCAAAGACAGTGCATTATAATATTTTAATCGCGTAATTTTTTTTTCTTATCAAGTTAACATGTTAAACTGACAGACTTTTTATATATTCCTATTTTTACTCTTTTTCATTTTTACTCGTACTGAAATAAATCTTACTGAACCCAATTTCTTTCTTTGCAAAATATATGTAAAGCAAATTCCAAAACAGCCACCATAAAAGTACCGTATTTTCCGGACTATAAGTCACACTTTTTTTCATAGTTTGGCTGGTCCTGCGACTTAAAGTCAGGTGCGACTTATTAAAATTAATTTGACATGAACCAAGACAAAAGATTACCATCTACAGCCGCAAGAGGGCGCTCTGTGCTGCTCACTGCTCCTGTAGTCTACACTGAAGACATAGAGCGCCCTCTCGTGGCTGGAGACGGTAATGTTTTCTCTTGGTTCTAAATAAATGCGACTTATAGTCCAGTGCAACTTATAGATGTTTTTTTTCCTCATCATGACGTATTTTTGGACTGATGTGACTTATACTCAGGTGGGACTTAAAGTCTGAAGAATACGGTAGTGTAAAAAAATATGTATTTCAAGCCTTCTCAGGTCACTGGATAGCTTTGTGTTCCTGACAGAAAGCTGTCACATGACATCAGAAGAATATAAAACAAGTCGAATGGACTAATGTCATGTTGCCAATGTTGTGAGGAAAACAAGCATATACATTCTGCAAAGTTTCTCCTAGTATTCGATGAAAAACAACACAGTTCGGAAGAACATCGAGGTGTACGGTTGCTTTAAGCTAAAAGCTGCAACGAATGTGAAGGGTTTAAGAGCTGGAGGTTACAGCATGAGCTCTCTCTCTCTCTCTGACACTCACTGACACCTCGCCCTGCTCTGCTGCACGGGTGGATGCTCTCTGTTTGGGAGCGGCTGCACCCCTGAGCCACCTGTCAAGGGTTTCCTCCTGCTCCTGTAGCTGTGTGAACCAGAGCACATACTCTGGGCTGGACTCCACTTCTCTCTCTGTCTCTCCTTCACTTCCAGATGTCTTCTGAGACACCTGCTGATCTGGCTGTGCTACCCTCACTGATCTTGGACGACAGAAACACCTGCCTCAACTTCACATAACAGACTTCATTAACAGCATAAGATGACCAAGTTACACACAGTTTGTGGTGTACAAGGGAATATCAAAAATGATTCCCACTGAGGCAAATTACATGCAAATGTGAGTCACTCTCTAAAAAGGATTTGCATGCAATAAATGTGAAACGCACTGTGGGCGTTGATGAGCTTAGTGAAAAACTTGTTTGACAAAGATGGGTGTGTTTATCATTTACGGGGCCACAAGCAAAGTCCATGCAGACTGACAAAATAAAATGTATACTATAATAAAAATGCATTAAAATGTCGCGCAGGATACAGTTATACACCTTGTCAATTTTGGGGTCGGACTATTCTGCTCACTAAGAATGCATTTATTTCATAAAAACAAAAAAACAGTAAATTGTGGATTTCTATTTTCATGCATTTTACAAATATTTATCATATCAAAGTTGCACTGCTTTAAGTGTAAATTGCATTAAATTTGTTCAGGAGTCTTTGATTAAAGTTCAAAAGAACAGCATTCATTTGAAACCAAATTTTCATTAGAGTTTTTACAACGAATGCTAAAGTCTAATGTAGTGCATACTTGCTGATTAAAACCACTAAATTCTTAATTTTTTACTGACCCCAAACTTTTGAATGGCAGTGTAAAATAAAGTAAAATAAAAATGATTACTGTGAATAATAGGCTGCTAATCATAAGTTATTTTATTATATACAAAAAATTATAAATATGCTAATTACTATAATTACGCACTATTAAATAAAACGCTGTTTTGAGCAAAGACATTTTACAGCAGCATATCTCTACTCTATAGTCCATACTCAAAAAAAAACTTTATTATTTGAACTTGTGGGAAGACATTGATTGAAATGCAGTGTCAAATAAAGGCCTACTAGTAACTTGTAGTGACAGGTTCATGTCCAGTTGATTGATGTCATACGGGAAAGTCTTGCACTCAGTTACCTTTGCAGGTCGATCTGTCTCTGTGGTGTCACTCTTTTGGGTTCTGCTTCTTTCTGCTGTTTTGGTGTCTTGACACCGACTGGATCAGCTGAGGCTGTGCTGACGGGATCCTGAGCAGGTGCTGCTCTCTTCCGGCCCCGTCCGCTCCCTCCTCCCGTCGCCGCTCCAGCCTCTTTATCCGGTGTGGACACACCTGAAGTGTTTTTCGGGGGTCGACCGCGTCTGGGTTTATTGGCGGGGGTCTGTGACCCTGCAGAGGGGTTTGAAGACACGCTGTTCTCCGAGCCGTCACTCGCAGGAGCAGCACGCTTCTTCCCACTGGGCTGAGCCGCTTCCTCCTGAGAAAGAGCAAAAAACTGAATGACAGAAGTGTTAACGTGCCGCATTCTTAGTGTTTACATGAGATGTATATATATCTGACCTTCTTTACATCTCCTGCTTTTGTGATGACTGGATTCTCTTCGTTCTCCCTCGCCCCCGTCTCTGAAACCTCGGAGCTTGCATCCCTTTACGCAAAAAAAAAACAACAACAACAACGTTTAAATTTTTTTAAATGCTGGATAGATTCCATATCACACCGATATAAAAGTAAAGCACTTGCCTGCTCTTATTTGTTGCAGGCGAGATGGGTTGGGAGTTGGTGCTTGCGTTGCTTGCCGTGTCAGAGGCGCTGGTTTTCATGTACGGGCGGCGAGCGGTTACCGTTACCGTTAAAGGTTTGTTCACTGCCCCCAGCACGCCTGGCTGCTTTGGTGGTAGCTGAAATATATTAATGAATATGTGTTGTGTATACTTCCAACAAGAAATATTGAGATGTCATTGATTCCTGCGTGCAAAATAGATCTTCCAACACTTTGACATCCAACACACCCTGAACCAAAAATATATATTTATTTGGAAATTATAAAGTCACGTTCTGAAATTTGATGTCATTAAGAAAAAAATTCTAAATCTGTAAATTATTACACAACTGTTAATAGAGTTTGGGATGGGTACGATTTTTTTTTAAAAATGTTTTTGAAAGTCTCTTCTGCTTACCAAGGCTGAATTATTTGATCAAAAATACAGTAAAGAGTCATTCTGAATTAAATTTAATTAAATTAGTGTTCCTGTAGCTCAATTGGTAGAGCATTGTGCCATTAAGCGCAAAGTTGGGGGTTCAATTCCCCGGGAACACAAGATAGGTAAAAATTTATAGCCTGAATGCACTGTAAGTCGCTTTGGATAAAAGTGTCTGCTAAATATATATATATATATATATATATATATATATATATATATATATATATATATATATAAAGCTCCATATGCATTCAAATGATCAAAAGTGACAGTAAGGGCTTTTTTTTATATTGTTATAAAAGATTTCAAATAAATGATGTTCTTCCTGACCCTTAACCTTTTTTTTTTTTGCTTATATTTTTTAAATTATACATTTTTATATTTAACTTGGAACTGGCCTTCTACTACAAACTTCAATCTTTTCAAATGCATAAAATATAAAGCAAATTTCTTTAAATTCATTCAGGTATAGTCGCAGATGTGACAAAACCTACCTGGATTTTCCCTGTCTGCAGAACCAATTTCGCTTCTGGTGACAGATATTCCTTATCATTGATAAAATCCTGTGTAGATGGACAGACAGAATGAGTTTGATCGTAAGGTCACATGAGAAGTGTTCACTGCGGACCGTCAGAGAGATTGTTACCTTATCAGGTGTGGTAAAGAACTTGCTGGGCAGCACGGGATCTTTCGGGGAGTCAAGATGACATGAAGTGCTCTTGTTGGCGATCACAAATAATGCCACGTCACACACGATGTAAAGTTTCTGTAAACGCATAAAACACAAACAATACGCATAACAGGCTAATAGTGAACAGTCCAGTCTGGATGATGTAATCAGTGTGATAATATAAATTAGGTACTTGTATTATTATTATGGAGTACATGATTGTGTTTTATTCACTTAAGTTATTAAACATGATGATCAACACTTTCGCCATCATATCTTGTGACTTTCAGATTCTGGAAATCTGGATTAAAAGATTTAAAACCTGGCGTGCAATGTTGTTTTTGTGTTTGATAAAAGTAGGCAGATGCATTGCCTAAAATAAGTAACCTAGATTTAGTTATGAAGTACACTTTTCATCATGTAATCAGTACCAGACTACAATCTGGAAGAAATCTAACTTTTAATGGAGACAAACCTCGTTTGCTTTTGGGTCGTCTGGTGCCTGAGCATCTTTTGTTTGTTTGATGTTCTCTACCATCTTCCTCAAGAACGAGTGACTGTTATTCTCATTCTTTGTCATCAAAACCTCCAGCATGAACCACAGGCACCTGGGAGGAAACAAGAAATCACCTGAATTAGTTTTCATTTTAACAGAAGAATTGTTAGTTAGTGTGAGGTTGTCTCTGTGTAGAAGTACTCGTACTCTTTGACGTCTCTGAGCTGCTCCAAATCCTGTGGTTTGGTGAGGTCTGGATCATGAGCTAGAAGATGGATCATGTATGGCACCACATATTCCGGCAGGAGAGACAGCAGCTTTTCTGAAAGAAAAAAATATATACCGTATTTTCCAGACTATAAGTCACACTTTTTTTCATATTTTGGCTGGTCCTGTCACTTATAGTCAGGTGCGACTTATTTATCAAAATTAATTTGATATGAACCAATAAAAAAATGAACTAAGAGAAAACATTACCATCTACAGCCACGAGAGGGCGCTCTGTGCCGCTCACTGCTCCTGTAGTCTACACTGAAGACATAGAGCGCCCTCTAGTGGCTGGAGACGGTAATGTTTTCTCTTGGTTCTTGTTTCTAAACTAATGCGACTTATAGTCCAGTGCCACTTAAATATGATTCTTTCCTCGTCATGACGTATTTTTGGACTGATGCGACTTATACTTTGGTGCGACTGATAGTCCGAAAATTACGGTAGATATAATTTTCCAAACATAGGATATGCACGTCCTGGCCATTCAAGCAGTTCTACAGGAAATAGTGTTACTGTCTCAGAGTGTTATGTGCGACACCAAAAACCAGAAAGTGTACCAACCATGGGGCATAGGGTTCTGTTTGATGAACTCTCTGCGAACACTGATGTTCTTGAGCAGGCACTGTCGAGCGTGAGCACGTCTCTCTTTCACTGGGTCTTTAGCACACAATGCAAACACAGCCATGTACTCCAGTGGCAAGAACAGCTTCACCAGAGCAACATGCAACTTCTGAGCAAAGATCTGCCGCACCTGATAGCACTCGTCCTATAAAGAGAAGAGAAGGGAAGGAACAAACTGAAAAGACAGTTTTGGATGCTTTTGTAGCATGTTCACTTGTTATTTTAATTCATCAGCATCAGACCCCTCGGTTTGATGCCTACGTTTGTCTGACCTTTGTCACCTTTTTCTCGATCACACTTTAGAAATCATCAGAAATTATATATCGCTTCAAAACCTAAAATCTCAAAATTCATCCTTTGAAACCCATTTTTAAAATCAAAGTGCATTCCAAAATCATGTCACAAACTGTTTTTTCAGTCATGAATTATAAGAATATAGGTTTAGACCATGCACTTTCAAGTCGTTGTTCAAAAATGTGAGTGACAGTTAAGGTGTATAAAAAATATATATAAAAAAATAAAATAATAAATATAAATATTATATATATATATATATATATATATATATATATATATATATATATATATATATATATATATATATATATTTTTTTTTTTATTTATTTTATTTTATTTTTCTCCTCTTATAAGATTTTTATAAATAAATAACTTGTTGGAACATATTACATTAAGATTAATGCATTTGCTAAATGCAAGTGTAATTCAATGTTACTGACCTCGGCATTACTAGGACCATCATATACAAGCAAAATATACATAATATATAACAGCAATAACAGCTAATATTAGACATTTGTTTTAATTTATCAGCATCAGTCGATATTGGATATTTAATTGTAATGCCTATCTATACATTAAGATTAACTGAGAATTAGACGTTAAATCTTTAAAAGCACTTAAATGTAATCCTTAGCAAATCTTAAAACGGATTTAAATTTGTCTATCTTTTTATTCCTAAATTCACTTGAAAATGACTGATTTCAGTTTTATTCAGACTAAACAGTATGGCACTTTAACATCAGCCATTACCTGTAACTTTAACAATTTAATAACTTTCTCTACAAGTACGGGTGTCTAGGAAGTGATTGAACTCACGTTAATGACGAGTCCACAGAGCTGGAACTGTTCTGGAGTGATGATTTCGTGGTAACAGGGCTCTTGTGCCAGTTTCATGATGGCGCTTCCCGCTGCAAGCCTCAGTCTAGACATGTCAGACTTGCTGTGTCCACAAACACGTGTGTTAGCGGCCTATTAGCCATATTAGAGCAGCTTTCACAGTTGCACACAAAATCACTCAGGGGATGTTAGTACCTGATCTTTTTCTGCTCCGTGAGGTCTCCCTCGCTGACTAGCATGGCTGAGAGGAGTCTGAGAGTAGAGTTAGCTGATTTAGACTGATTATTCTTCATTCCCAGCAACCAGCGGACTAACAGCTTAATGGCTTGCACCTGGCAACACACACACATGCACATTAATACACACACAAATCACCAAGAGATGTTATTTACAACCTGATTACTCCATGAAATTTCACCTTAGCTAGCACTTCAGGCGAAACCTCATCGTCAGTTGTCCAGAGCCGTCCATTCTTGTTCCCCACAGACTGAGAGATAGAGAGGGCTTGTTTAACATGCGAGGCAATCAAACCATTCATACATGCTAAAAGCTAAACAGCACATCGAAACGCTCACTCTGTCGTTCATCAGAAGGTCCTTCACGATAAAATTGGCTACAATTGCCTTCATGGGAGATGCAAATTGATCCGGGGCCAGCATAGAAATGTGTCCGAGAGACACGAGAGGAGTGATGAGCTGCTCGGGCACGTCTGCGTTCAGACTGCGAGACAACGGCTGGAACAAGAGACAGAGACAAAAAAAAATATATATATATATATATTTGAAAAATTCTCATTCAGCATAAAATGTCTTGATTTTAATATTCAAATGATTCGACAGTTAAATAAATGATGTTATGCATTTTTCTCCAATTTTAGGAAGAATGCTTTTATGCACTTTGATTTAGCTCATATATATTTATTTGGAATATTGAGAATAAAATCTTTTAAAGTAATATCATTTTGGAGAATCCCTAGCGTTAAAGGACTGGTTACATTTAGTTTCCAAAATACATTCTGTGTTGATGATAACATGAAATACACACACATATATACACACATGGCGCTGTTGGAAACAATCGACGACTCGAACATGCATTAACCATAATGTGGACAAAGAGTTTGCAAGTACGACATGAATTTTAGAACTACAGAATTGCCTGTAGCTGTTACTTTCTATGACCTTATCTATGTTGCATGTAAAATTAAAATATGTAATTAATAATTAGGGGTGTGGCTGAAGCCGAATTCCTCATTTAGAATGGCACGGATGATGACTTCAAAAATGAATAACAGACAAATAAATTCAGAATAATTCTGCCTGAATACTCAGCTAAAGCTGGCACTGTTTGCTAGATAATAGTTGAGTCAGGGGATCGGCGCAATATTATACACAGACCTCTAAAGTCACGAGTGTGAAGTGAATGAATGTAAACTTTATGAATGAAAGACAGCAAATCAAACACCGTATTGCTGTTGTCTCTCCGTGCATCTCTCAGAAATCAGAGCTTTGCAAGAGTAATATCACCTATAATAATACATCATACACGTTCTCTTATTTGTATGTGTTTAAAAGGCAATGATTTAAAGCTTAGGCTACAGATATGACCAATGACCAATCAAACAGCCGCGTTACGCATCAGTCTCTCAAAAACCAAACCAGTTCTAGTATGCTAATAATCAGCTTCGATACGGATACTTTTTCTACTTGTTCTTCGTGTTTGCATCTTTACCTTTTGCTGGTTTGCGTGGCGCACACACACATCTGTTTAGTGAAGTTCACTAAACATTAAGACTCGCTAAAAGTTTTCTGTGTAACGAAAGTGTGCGCACTGAATTGATTCAGTCGTGTTCAAATGATCACTAAACGTTTGTCATGACATCTCTCTCTGCTTGCATGATAAATGTTATTTTAGAAATTAATAATTATTTTATTTTAACACGACATACTTGTTCAGTGGTAACTATGAAAAAAAAGATGGCCATAACGGTCTCATCAACGTTGTACATGAACATTTTAATATGTAATGTCATAATTATAAAGTTTTGACAATTTACATATGTTAATTGTTCATATGGCTATTAATTAATAAGCATTTATTGATTAAAAAAAAACGATTTAATGTCTTTTCATTTACAGTAGCATGAACCACAAGTAGTCGAGTAACTCAAGTATTTTTTAAATAAAAAATCGACTAGTAGACATCAGTAGTCGTGCAACCCCTTATATATAAGTGTGTGTGTGTGTGTGTGACCCTAGACCACAAAAACAGTCTTATGTGTCAATTGTTTGAAATTATGATTTAAACATCATCTGAAAGCTGAATAAATTGTATTTCCATTGATGTATGGTTTGTTAGGATCTGACAATATTTGTCTGAGATACAACTATTTGAAAATCTGGAATCTGAGGGTGCAAACAAATCAAAATATTGAGGAAAAACGTATTTATAAAAAGTAATGTTTATCTGTATAATGTATTCAGTAAAACTAATGGAAAGAAAGTATGACAGAACAAGATTTACCTCAAATATTTGAGCTAACTGGACCTCCTTGTTGTGAAAGATGGCATGGATGCAGTGGACCGCCTGTTTGGCCTGGTGAGGGGTGCCTCGTTTCGCCTTCTGATGTAGTACGGGAATTAGAGTCCTGCACAAACAGTAATATTTCATTACACCAAACTTTTGAATTTGACATCATTAAAGCGTCATTTGACATCATTAGACGACACTGGGGAGCTTGATAATGAGTATGTAATGAGTGTAAAGGTTTGGCACTGACTCTAAACGGTTTGTGTGTGTGTGCATGAGAAGTGTTCATACGAGCGGATCTGTGGCAGATCGGTCTCAATCTTTTGTCCTGTGTTTCTGAAGATCTGTATTGCTGCTTCTGCAACTTTATCATCCTCCATCTTCAGACACTGCAACAAAGACTCGTACGTCTCAGCCGAGTGAAACGCAGTGGGGTGAGTAAATGACAAAACCTGAGGTAGGGACAGACCGAACAGCAAATGTTAAAATAGAATTTAAATTATAAAAAATATATATAAAAAAAAAAAAAAATTTAATATTTACATTTTTTTTATATTTAATAAAAAAAATAAAAAATAATAAAAAAAAAATAATAATAATAATAATAATATATATATATATATATTTTTTTTTTACTTTAAAATATATATAAAAAAATTATTATTACAAATATTTACATATTTATATTAAATATTTAAAATATTATACATTATGAAAATGAGTCTTCTAATTCTTCGTATTAAAGGGAGAAATAGCCCATTATTATTTTAGCAATTTTTTTTTTTATCAATGTGACTGTGTGTCCAAGTAGTACTTCAAACTCTAATACAAAAAAAAAAAAAAAAAAAAAAATCCTGTTTTCCCTGATATTTAAATGTGTCCATTTGTTGTTCCAAACAGTACCTTGAGTAGCTCAAGTCCAGCACGAATGGCAGTATCAGGGGTTACTCCCTCATCATCATCATCAGCAGTGCCCTCAATTGACTTATTCAACAGCTTAACCAGGGCACTGAACACACACACACAAACACATGCACACATCATTGTTGATCTACACGATACTTGCAGTTACACTTCATCCTCACTAGATGTCTCACCCTTAAAAAGCTATTCAGAGTGTTACACAACCGTTGAGAGGAAAGAAGCACATGGCCCATATTGCTCCTATCTCTCTCCCACTCAGTTTCTCTTCCCCTCTCACTCATGTCCTCGCTTTACATCTGCAGGTGCACTGATAGCGGTGCATATTCAATATTGTACAAAGTGCATGCATTCTTATTTCTGATTTGTGCACAAAGTGCATGCATTCTTAATTTTTTGATTTGCTCTTCAGATTGGATGCAGTTATTTTGCAGGTGCTCAAACTAAAATTAAATTGGGCATCGTAGTCTATGTACAGTATATTTACAGTAGTTCTTACAGAAAACAAATTAAGCTTGATTGACGGCACTTGTGGAAAATAATGAACTTATCCCTTACCTAAAAAAATAATTCAATAAAATATAATATTTTTTTGGGGCTAGATGCATGTTTATTGGCTTTGCTCCAAAACAAAAGCATTTCTCATTTTCCGTTTGAGCTCATCGCATACCTGATGGCCTCAGAGTCGATGTGCACCGGTGCAATTCTCTCCAGCAAGAATTTCACCATCTCCAGGAAAGGGTTTGTGGGCTGCTTTGGGAATGTCAGCTTCCTTGTGATTTCCCTCTTTTAAAAAAACAAAAACAAACATTAGATGACATGCTAAATATTTAAATAGCTGTTTTACAGTGTTTGTCTGAATCATTTGCATCATATACAGCAAGCTTATAAACAGTTGTACTGTTGTACAGAATGTGATTGGTGGATATATCATTGTAAAACTCACCACACACTGTTCAGCCTGTTTACATGAGCAGGTGGGACTGATGAGTTGCTCAAGCTGAAGACGGAGTTTCTCATCCTCACCCAGAACCTGATTAAACTTCTTCATAAAGTCCTGAGCTTTACCTGGGTCTGGGAGATTCTCTGAGAATGAGAGACGAATTACATATTGTAAAATCTGTAGGTTTCAACATCCATCCGTTTACAGTCATATATGAAGTGTGAGCTTACTAGCGATGGTCATAAGTTTTCCAAACATGGCGCTGGTGTTTGCTTCAGACTACAGGAAGAGAAAAACAAGTCATAAGCAAAATACATGTGCATTGTACGCAGTACGATTTTAATTAAACTGCAAAACTTAGAATAAACTATGACTAACAACTAAAGAGAGCATTAAGGTGAGTGTGAGGTATCAGACCCTTTATAAAGTGTGTGTGTGTGTGCATGTTCCAATAATAGAGTCACGTATGTAAGTTCGAGTGTATTCGTGTCTAAGTGTAACTTACTGTAGGCAATTTGTGTAAATCCAGCAGTTCTCGAACCAGCCCTCTCAGCATATTCTGACACTTCCACATTTCATTCAGTGCTCTGAAAAACAACGAAATGCTCTGATATAACTGAACACATCAGTGAGATGAGTGCTGCTCACAGAAGCACAGTGATACTGTACAACACCGTCGGATGAGAATCATATCTGATATCTGCTTTTAAAAGAGTCGATTAAGACTCACTTGACTGCGTTAGTGTCCAGACAGGCATAAAGGTAGTACAGACACTTCATCTTCTCTTCAGTCTCCAGACTGTGAGGAACCATGTTCTGGGCAAAGATCTTCTCCACCAGCAACCTAATACACAAACACACTTTAAGGGCCTGAGGTTTGCATATTAGACACGCTTCACTGTTTTAATGTCAATAAAGGACATGAAACCACTTGTGTGTGTCATACTTGTCATCTATGCTGTTCTGGTAGTAGATGTGTAAGAGTTTGTCTTTGATCCAGCTGATTTTCAAAGCGGACTCCTTCCCAGCCTCATGGTGCAGACAATACTTCTTATAAAGCTGAGCCAAACCCATCATTGCTTCCTTACGGACACGCCACTGAAACAAAACATGAAAACATGCTAATTTACTTTCATCAAAAAAAAAAAAAAACAGTTCTCAGTTCTCGTTTTAATTACATCCCAAGGGATTTGGATTTGAATTAGGGTTCCATGACGCATCAAAATAAAACTGCAATTTTGTCCTGTTGCGACTTTTCCTCAGCTGCAACTTATTTTTGGAACATATGGTAAATATATGCATTCTGTAAATATACAGCAAATACATTCACTATCCTGCATATATTGATTTGGTAACACTTTACAAAAAGGTTTATTAGTTAACTACTTTAGTAAACAGGAACTAAGAATGAACAATACTTCTACAGCTTTTCTTCATCTTAAAGTTAATTGCATTTACATTTACTATTGCATTATTAAAATTAAAAGTTTTGCTTATTAACATTAGTTAATGTACTGTATTTTCATTAATGTACATTAACAGAGATGAATAAATACAGTTATAAATGTTTTGTTCATTGTTCATTCATGTTAATTAATACGTTAACAGAACCTTATTGTAAAGTGTTACCATTTATTTGCAAACAAAACAGCAAATGAAAAGATTAATGGCTTAATGTGTAAAAATAAAATACAGATGCAAACAGTAGTTAAAAAAATTAAAATTATTAAATACTTTACAGTACAAAAGTATTTTTTAAATAATTAAAAAAAAAAAAAAAAAAAAAAAAAAAAAAACGCATATTATTAAATAGCCATACTGAATGTAAAAAAAAGTGGAAATGCACCCAAAGAGATAGAAGGTAGGTTTTTATTTTTATGTTCAGTTTTATATTTTTTTAGCACTATAAGGGCTCTAGATTGCATTTGTGTGAGTGTCTTAACATTCAACACGCCCCATGCAGAAAGTGAGATTTTGTCACTATGTAACGATAAACTGTTATAACGGAAAAACTATTCATCAGCATGGATTGATTAATCACGTTGTAGCTAAAAAAAAAAAAAAAGGTACCCTCTTGTCCAACATCCTCTCTCTGACGAATCCCAACAGCTGATCATTCACCAGGTTCAGGTCTTTCTTCCCTGCGTTGATGATGGTCACAATGACATCATGTCTGATTGCCTCCTCTGGGTCATGTGATCTCACCTTCAGAAAATCTGACGCGACAGACGAAATGTTTTACGAGTCAAGCAAATGCTTAAAATGGAAAAATCAGCCGATATTGATCCCGAACACACCTGTAAGGTCCTTGGCGAGGTCCGGGTGGTTCATCAGACAGTGGCTAGCAAACTTCACACACTCCAGTCTCACAGGAACATGGATGTCGTTGAACCTTTGAAAGCAAATCAGAATTCAACGAACCCTCAAATAACACACATATTCCAAATCTGACTTTCCATCAAGGTTTTTTTCTCCTCACCTTCCCAGAAAGCACTGCCAGAGTGGACGATTCTGAGTGGCCAGTTCAGAGTCCTTCGCTCCAAAGAGCTTAGCTAACAGTTTCACCACAGCCAACCTCTCCTCTCCGTCGTTACTCTAAACAGACAACAACATACAGATTTAGTCTTTCTCTAAAAGGGTCTGTCTGCTAGCAAATGTATGTGCATTTCCTCACCTTTAATTTGAACTCAAGTTGTGGCATCACAGAGACAAGAAGCAAAGGGTCAATTGCAAAGAGCTCTTGAATGAGGTCAAATACATGCTCGGACAGATCGCTCACAGAGGACTTTCCCATCACCAACACCTGATTAAAGAACTGTGGAAAAAGAGATGAAAGTCAATTGAAATCAACTCAACTCTGACAAGACAACTATTATAAAGGATGACTCCTCACTGAGGCAATGCAGGTCTCGATGGTCTGAACCGTTCTCTTCAGAAGAGTCTTGGCCAGGTCATACGCCTGCTTATTCAAATTCTAAAGCAGAGACAAATAAACAACCACACATTGATGAGCCATCTGAGACTGGACTGGGAAATAAGTCTGGGAAGTAAGAAGAAGTGTTTGCATACTTTGTGAGCAGGGATGAGGTTGATGAGGATTGTGTCCAGCAGCTCCTGCGTCACTCCGTCTCCCTCCATGATGATGGAGCTCATCAGGTCCAACATGTGCATCTGCACCTTCTGATTATGGCTGTTACTAGAAGAGGGAAAAGTCCTGATCAAAAAGAGCACAGCTGCGTAACAGGAGAGACGATTAAACTCACTTAAAATCAAACTCACTTGATGACAGAAAAGAGGGTTTTGAAGAGCTGGATGAAGATGTCATTACAGTCCTCCAATTCAAAACAGATGTTGTAGGACTTCACCCATGCCAGGTTCTGCATGAAATATATGAAAAGCAAACAGGTGAATATTGCTGCAATGTCGTTTATAATCCAAAGAACCTGAAAGTAAATTGTAAACACATGCATGCATGCATGCATACAAACACAGGCTATGATTAAATGCAATGAATAAACTCTGACTCCTTAAATGAACCATCTCACCTCTAGTAAGTAAAAATATCTGTTGAACTGAGGACTCTTGGTATCCTCTAATCCCTTCAACTGTCGTGTAATAAAGAGAAAGATTTCCTAGATGGGGAAAAAAAAGAAAATTAATGACATCAGTGTGCTTTTTTTTTTTAAAACTGGGATTGTGTGTAGGATGGCAAAAAAATTACAGTGCAAATGCATGATCAGTTTTTGGTTATATATTTTTAGCTCGAGTGGGAGTAAGTCATTTGTGAAGTTAATCTTTTGAGGAGTACATACCTTGAGCTTGTCATGTGAGGTGTATGGGGCCTCCGGAGCATAGATCCTGAAGATATCAGCAAGACAGCAGGCCACAAGTAATCGTACATCTTTGTTAGGGTTTCGCAGGAAAAACTCAGATGCCAAGTGAAGAGCCAGAGCCAAATACTGCTGCTTTTCCTCCTCTGAGTCTTGATCCATGTCCATGTATGTCTTAACCACCAGCTATAAAACAGAGAGGTGTCATATTATACCCGTTTATCTTATACAGTGAGCAAAAAGCATTTATTCATTCATTATGTAAAAGGTTCAACTTTAGACAAAACCTATCTTTTACACATTGCATATCTGTAAACCTAGTGAACGAAAATATTAAACACTAAAAAGCTTGTTTGCAATCACGTGATTCTAATGACACGCATAATTCAGAGGAGGGCAGGAAGTGTAAAGCAGAACGGATGAGATACTACTGGTTTAGACACTCTTACAAGATAACGGTATAAACAGAAAATCACAACATATTATAGCCTAGAATGCGAGGAATTAGCTCTTTCACATAATCACTAAAAAGCTGTCACTCACTATAATTTATCGCAATTTCACAATGTTCCAGTATAATCAGTGAAGCTCTCTATTCTGCACATATCTTATTTAAGTCACGTCTATGTGTGGCATTTAGCATTGAGTGAATGCATGCGAGTCGGCAGCCCTGTATCTATTTCTTTACTGATATTTTAATATATTTTTATATCTTATATTAACCATTTGCACACAAGCATTAACCGATTCAGCTCCTCCCAATTGCAACTTAGCAAAATAACAACACTATTCTTTTTCTTGTCAGAGCTAAATAACTAAATAAATGCTTGTTTTGTAAGAGCACATTGACTTTAGAAATCAATGCATCAGGTCACGTGTAAATATAGGTGGACACACTAATTATGGACCTTATTTTTAAAGCTTTTTGTTTTAATGTCACAGTGTCTGTTAATTTCTGCACATAAAAAAATTTGCAACCTGACAAGAAATTAATGTGATTATTTTAAAATAGGTATTAGAAAATCTTATATTTGCATTCATATCATGTTCTGGTGCTCAAATATACCATGAATGCTGATACGGAGTACAGTTTAGTATCACACTGCTTGTTTATGTTAACAATCTTTCATATAATGTGTTTGGTGCAGAGTAAAAGTGGATTGATTTAGGATTGGGCTGTGATTTATTAAGCAGCAAGAAGCATAGATTTTAAAAGTAAGAGTTATGAGAGGGTGAAATGACCAAAATCTTATATCACGATACGAGTAATTTTATTTCACGGTAACGATATAATATGACAATATATTTATTTTTGCTTTACATAAGGTTTTTCTGATAACAACATTTTGGATAGCATAGAAACTTCATTATTCTTGTTACCAACGTCGATCACAAAAACCGACCACAAGCAAAAAAATAAAAATAACAACAAACATTCAAGCTCACTGAACTTAAAAAAAAAAAAAGTCAGCTATTAACTAAGAATAAGAAACTAATTACATGCAATAGGACAAAAAAAACTGCAGTAAAACAAAAATAAGAAATGCTACATTATATAAAGCAATCAAATGTATAAAAACACTGGATAATTTTCACTGTGTAAATTATCCAAAAGTGATTTAGTCAAGAGCAGAGTTTTTTTCCTCTTTTGTTGTTTTATTAAGATGGATGACAGAAAGCAGGAATATTAGACTGCGGTCACTTTATGAGCTACCTGTATCCAATTCTTGTATTGAAAAATCTTGTCGAAATTAAATATGTTTGAGAGTAATTTGGAATAATTACTGAATACCAAAAATAACATTGTGCAGACCCTAGAAGGTTCTCTGCAAATAGTGACAGAACGTTTCCTCCATATTGTGACATGTAGAGCTGTGTGAAATGGATTAACAAACAAAACTGTAGTGCAGGGACTAGATCTGTTGTTGATTGGATTAACCTATTCAAAAAAAGCTTAGTCATACATTGCTAAAGTTAAATAATTAAGCCGTTCTGCATGCAACACTTCTAGATCTAAGACCCAGGAGAAACTATGTTTTCTACTTTCTACCTCTCTCTGCTGCCTGGGTGTGTGTGTGTGTGTGTGTGAGAGAGAGAGAGAGAGAGAGTGTGTGTGTGTGTGTGTGTGTGTGTGTGTGTAGCAAAGCGGGGGAAGGGCAGATTGTGCTCAGAGCTCAAGGACTGCAGTTGAGCTCCACTCAGTCAAAACAGCGCACTGGCAAAAGCAGCAAGCCCAGCTGTCACCCCGAATCCCTCCAAAACACTCGGATACCTCCTCCTTAACCATTTGTAACCACTTTTGCAGATTAGAGAATAACAGAGTGAAAGAATCTCTGGAAATGTGTATGAACTGATTGCTACAAAAAGTCCACAGTTCTTCAGTTCATGTGAGAGAAAAAAAGTAACTTATGGTACTATATTTTACGGAGATTTCCCAATTATTTCCACCATCTGTGGATTTTTTTTTCGGGTGGGGGGGGGGGGGTGACCTAAATTCATGTTTACTTATTGAAAAGTACAACCTCATCTATAAGATTAGAGTGTTATTTTCCACAAAATCATTACTGGTAGAGTGAAAACGTGAAAGGGTATATTAATACCTTTCATGCTGTGTGTAATGTAGCTGTGTGTGAATGTAAACAGTCTGCAAAGTTGAAAAGCAAAAAGTGACTTCACTTCATGAGCATTCGACCATATCTTTTGAGAGAAACTATCATATCATCATATGCACCAACACAAATATAAAAGGTATTCCCTGCAACGCGTCAAAATAAAAGTTTGGTTTAACTTGAAGAAATTATTATGAAATACAATACTGTTGTTCAGTAGAATATACGTAATACTATAACTAGGGAAGCGCCGATCCGATATTCAAATCGGGTATCGCCTCCGATACTGCTATTTTTCTTGGATTGGGAATCAGCCAGAGAGGGCCTATCCAAATCCGAGAAATTTTTTTTTTTGATTGTGCAAATTATTAGTTGTTTTGTTAATTGCTATTGGGTGTCTATGAGAACAAAACACAGGCGTAGAAAAGACCATAAATAGTTTTGAACATGCACAGTAACTGAAATTTAAAACTGTTAAGAGAAAGGCATGTGATCAGCTAGAGGCAAAAAATAAATAAAAAATTAAGGAAAATCTGACCACGCCCACAATCCACGGCCCAAAAACTCAATATAAAAAATATTTTAGCACATTAAACGATATATCTTATATTGTAAATAGATTCTGTCCTGTAAAAAATTAAAAGCAGCATTTAATAATCATAACAAAAATATAATACTCCAGTTTTCAGTGGCACAAGATCTTTTAGAAATCATTACAATTTATTTGACTCAAGAAACATTTATGATAATAATTAATGTTGAAAATAATTTCAAAATAATGATGCACTTTATTCCTCAGGTCAGAAAATACGGAAATACCTATTCATACGGAAAAATCACATCCCTGAATAAGACACAGAAATTAAAACAGAAAAAATAAATTGTTATCCAGAGAAATTTAAATGAAAAAAAAAAACAGAATTTGGAAAATAATAAAACTGATTTCATAGTTCTCTAGAATTATTCAAGGTTTAACAGCAAGGAAAGCCCCTTATACCTGAGAGCAGTAAAATAAACTCACAGGGTACTTATCTCCACCATATTACACTGCATTTTCATTTCTAATCACAGTAACACAGGTAAGAATTAATAGTGCACAAATGATAAACTTGTCTACCAAAATGTCATTCAACAAACAGTCTCTCATATGTTGAACTTCAGTTGGATAACAAAGCTAAAGTGTTTCATTTCTACAACACCCAGTCTGTTGCAACTTCCTGTTCAGCCAGACATCGCAGAGTTAACCATTGAGTTTGCTTTCTCCAGCCAATAGTTTTTTGTTAAGCAGACTTTGGGAAAGCTATCTGCACAACACACCAGTTTGTTTAAGATTATGAACACCTATTTGCAACATCTTGTTATTTTACAACTAAAATAAGTATTAAGTGGCTCAAACCAAAAGCCTTGCACAATCCAGATAAAAACAGCCAGGACCACTCGTACATCATAAAGTAATTATTAAATGCATGGATGAATAATTAACAACAAGAAAAAATAAACAGGGTTAATTTTGATGATATAATAATAATAATTATTATGCATAGGGGGATAATGATGATTCACTTAACTATCACAATTTAATCTTTCCAGAATCGTTAAAAATGCATGTATTTTAGTCCTAGCTTATGAACAAGTGATCGACCAAAACAGTGGGGTTTAACTACAGGTGCATCACAAAAAAATCAGAATATCATGGAAAAGGTCTTTATTTTTGTAATTTAATTTTAAAAAGCAAACTTTCTTATATTCTAGATATTCATTTGACACAAACTTTATACACATAAAAATGCAAGAGACTGGAAATGTAAGCACATGCAAAAAGCTTTGCATTACACTACATTCAAAAGTTCAATTTGGTGAACTCTGCCCAGCAAATTTGCATCACATGAAAGACTGATACCTTGCAGTGTAACCTCTTACATGAAAACAACAACGCAAACATCAATTACACATTGAAAAATAGAGAAATTAATTACTTATTGCCCCAAATCAAAAGTCTCAATTCACTAGATACAGCTTTACTCTCTCTTTCAATGCAAGACTAAGACATTTTTGCTAACACTTTATTTTAAGGTCCAATTATCACTATTAACTAGACTTTTGCCTCAATAAAATTACTTTGCAACTTATAAGGTAGTTGTTAGTAAGGTAGTTGTTAAGTTTAGGTATGGAGTAAGATTAAGGGATCCAAAATATAACCGTGCATGTGTTCTATTATACAGGCAATGTTCTAGTAATATGCATGCAATTAGTTAATAGTGAGACTTAGTTCCTAAACTAAAGTGTTACCAAATGTATTTGTCGCTATTTTATCATCCGTCAAATGAGAAAATCTCCAAGGTGCAGATCCGATCACAATAAGCTTATTAAAGGTGCTCACCCTCAGGTCATTAAGATGTAGATGAGTTTGTTTCTTCATCAGGTTTAGAGAAGTTTAACATTACATCATTTGTTCACCAATGGATCATCAGCAGTGAATGGGTGCCGCCAGAATGAGTACTAACAGCTGATAAAAACATCGCAATAATCCACAACACTACTCTAGTACCTCACTTAGTGTCTTTTGAAATCATAAGCTTGTAATAAATTAATCATTAAAGACTTTTTAAATAAATCCACATTAATGGACATAACTGTTTTGGCTTGTAAACGGTGCTTGATCCGTGCATATTTCTCTGCTGATTCAGACGAGATTATTTTTTTTTCACTGGAAAAAGCAGTTTAGCCATAAGCCAGGGTTTGGAATAAAAAAAAAACTCTTCCTGATTGATTTGTTTCTTACAAACACGCAGATTTTCACGTCAAAACATGTTACTTGATGAACTGGAGTTGTGTTGTGGATTGTGATCCTCTTGTTCTGCCGGCACCCATTCACTTCAGAGGAACCATTATGTAATGCTAAATTGCAACTCATCTTGGACGTAATTGGAAGTAATCAGTACCTTTACATTTTTTAATGGAACCAATGATTTATTTTCAAGTCTCCATGTTCAAGGCCTAACTCAAAGCATGAGCAATAGCAATATGAAGGTTGCAATTTGCAAAAATTATTATTGGACTATTAGTGGACTATTACTGGTCCACGTACACTCACCAACTCAGTGGATTTAGAACTAAACAAGACTCACCATCAACAGCAACCAAAAAAAACAAAAAAGTCATTTTAAATGTATTTTCTGATGTGAGTTTTATTTTGAAAGATGTGCACGACAGCTCAAAGACTACAGATGCAGTTTAAATCCAAAGAGCCTGAAAAAATGCACAATCCCGATTAATGTGAGTGTCACTATTCTATCGTTATTTTCTTAAATTGTTCTTTTTAACTTTATTCATCAAAATCTTGAAAAAAGTATCAAGTTCCAAAACAACATTAATCAGCACAACCGTTTCCAACACTGATAATAAATCAGCATATTAGACTGATTTCTGAATGATCACGAGACACTGAAGTATAGAGTAATGATGCTGAAAATTCAACTTTGCATCAAGAAAATAAATTACATTTTAAAGCATATTAAAATGGAAAACCATTATTTTAAATGGTAATTATATTTTACAGTATTACTGTTTTTTCAGTTTTGTTGATTAAATAAATGCAGGCTTGATGAGGAAAAGACACTTCTTTAAAAAGTAATAAAATCTTAATGATCACAAACTTTTGAAAGGCAGTCAGTGTATATATCCTAAAATACTCAGTGGCTTGAAAATATAGGTATCAAGACCAAACCAGTTGAGACATAAATGAGACTTAGATCAACAGTTTAAGCATGTGCTAGTGTTTTACAATACTCAATAGTTTTTTTTTAGCTCAATATATTAGTTAGTCTCCACTCTGGCTCTTACCTTAAGTCGTTTGACGACTTCATCGTTGCTGATTTTCTCTGTGATCTCCTTGACCCCCAGTGGGTAGGTGATGGGTCTCTGCTGCTGAGGCTGCTGCGGGAACTCCATCCTTCTTCAGACAGACAGACGGTCCTCTACTGGCCTCTATAGGCGACAACACTACAGTTCAACACGAGCCCAGCACACGCTTACAGAAACACTCAAATAAACACCGTATGCGCTTCAGTCTCAGGCTCTCTGACCGTGTAACTAACCCACATAAACCCGCAGAGTTACCCTGAAACCTCACACATGACATTTAGAGGAAAAATCTCGAATAAAATCACGAAGCTTACTAGCTTGAGTGCTAACGACACCCGCGCTTTTACTCTAAAACGTACTGCTTTATGTATTCAAAACTCTCCTGACATGGTTGTCCACATATTATGCATGTTCCGACATTATCGCACTACTTGGATAATATAAAAACATTTAAAAGTCGTTTTAATCGTTTCTGACGCTCTCTGAGGGGCTAACGGCTTAGCCGTTAGCTACCGTTACAGGCCTCAAACTATGAAGCCAAAACTCACATTTATCTAATAAAATCCCAACCAGACACTTCCTGCTGCACAAAAAGCACTGATTCAATATATCTCACTCCACCGCGCCCGTTATCCTAACTTTACACGGTAAGAAATCTGAATTGTTTACTTGTTTTCTCTGTATAAGTTCAGTCAGCGACGCAAACAGCTATCACTAACTTGATCATCCCTCAGAAACTGTGTGAATTAAACTCTGTCGAGCGAATCCAGTCGCCTCGCAACCGCGTATAAACCATTCCCCGGTCATTACCTCACAGACAAATCGTTGTTTTAACTCATGAGTCGGGTTCGGGTTCGGGTGTTTTTTTAGTTTTGGGCACAAAGCTCCGTCTCTTTCATTCAGGGCTGTGTGAACGTCCTCGCGTGGAAAGTGGAGGCGCAGCGCCCCCTCTGGCCCAGAGACGGTACTGCAGCGTTCCGACGGAGGGAGAAACGTGACCGTACAGTTTAGAAAAGCAACGGCGTTACATTTTTGTACCGTAAATATCAGAGATACACAATTGTTTTTTTAACTTGCTGTGAAACCTTTTGAAAATTAGTGAGGTCTGGGCTAGGGTTAGGAATTGTGCTATTATAACACCTACATATACTACTCATACAACTACTCATACAACTAAAAACATTAAAAGAGACAAATCTGTGGATGTTCGTGAAAGATGGTTTCTCTATTTGAGGGGGTGGAAGTTTTTCAATTAGACCATATTGCATCAAAATTTGTTAACATTTTGGGGTGGATAAATGTTTGTTTATTATTCATGCATTAATACTTATTACTGTTATAGATTTCATTAATAAGCATTGCTATATAGATGAAAACTTTGTCTAGTGCTCTTATGAACATTTTTAGCATGACTTTTTATTTAACTTGAAGAATATAATTAATATTCATGGCCAGTGTTTGCATATTTAATTTCATTCTGTAACCATTCTGTGTTCTAGTGTTAAATACTACTGTTTTTGATAGTGCTGTAAATGTTTCAGATGGATAATATCATGATTGTTTTCCCTTTTTTCCCTTTCCTATTGGCCTTTCCACTAAATATTGCTGTATTCATTCTCTGTAAAGAATAAGTAATTTTGTAATTTATACATAAATACAACTATAGCCTACTAAAAACTTGCAGTCTTATTATTGATGCTATTACCTATACAAATTCACAATGGGGAAATACACTCAATAAAAAAGAATACAATATTGCAACTGCCTTTTTTAATTCGCATGGTGCAAAAAAATTTCAGTATAACAAATAAATTAGTCAAAATTATTTCTAGTCATATGGCAACTCCGTACCATAGAGGGTTATATAAAATGTAAGTATACTTATATGTATGTACTTACTTAATTATTGTAAATGTTTTGTTTTTGTATTATATAATCGTTTATTCCTTATTCATCTACTGTACAATGACTTGATAATACTGTGCAAGTCATTTCAATAAAGCTAATTTGAACTCAATTAAAAAAAGTATATTATCTAGTTTATGTTTTGCTTGGATTGATGTATTTTTTTCATCAAACAAATATCCTCCAGTCCAGTGGATGGCGGTAGTGCACCAACATATTACGTTAGCAACCGCCAATAAACACCAGAAGTTGTTGTTTTTCTTTTGGTTTACTTACACTTTTACTTCCTGTGGTTTAACTTCTAAACAGTGGATTCGCGGTCGGTGTCACAGCAGAATGCCAAAGAAAAGGAAGAATGAGATTCCTCAGCTGGAATCTCAAAACCGTGACGAAATCGTCCAGAGCATGCAGGAGATGTTCTCACATCTGGACCCGGATGTCATTTACATGCTGCTTTCAGAGGCTGATTTTAAAGGTAGGACACTGGCTGTGATTTTAGCAAGTGTCTGACATTGCAAGACACAGTCCAATAAGACATTTATGATAAGCTGTTATTGTTTGGGGACATGCATAAGGTTTCTATAACTAACCCAAAGCCAGCTTTCCCACCTTTACCTAGCAGAAGGTTTATTCCTGGTAAGAGATCATCTTGGGTCTTCTAATGGTCTTCCTAAACCAGCTACATGTACCAAAAGCTATTATGCACCTACTTGATCCTATTATATTTTCTATATAAGTTACACTGGTAAAAATTATGTTTTGGTAAAGTAAATACTACAGAAAGCATTTGTAATTCTAAATGCAAAAAGTAAGTTCAGACTATAAATTCAATATTAGTAATCTATTTAAAGCTTAAATAGCATTTTTTATAAAATGAAGTAAAACCTCTGCATTTCTGATACTGGTGTTTTCATCATGCACTGTGCCATGAAAGATTAATAAGGTTGATTTTTTTTCTTTCCCCACACTGTTTTATCATTGCTTTTGTTGTTAGGTTTAGTAACTTGCAATTTTGTTACATCTGGAGTTCAAGTTCTACTCTAAAAATCAACCTGTCGTTGTGTATTTTTGTACCAAGTACTGAATGAAGTCTCTTTGTTGGGATGAGTGCTGCTTTACCAATTATGTAGATATTGTGTCTACATGATATCTGTTGTATTATTTACTTAAATGTGTATTTAGTAACATACACATTAAAAGCATGGTTTAATTAGGTGGTAAAATGAGAAAAAATTAAAGTATTGCCAAGTTAGCTTTGACTAAGTAAAAATTATGCCAATTTTAACTGGCCAAGCTAAAAAAAAATTTTTCTTTGTTTTATTTACTTAAGTTAATTAAGTAGATTTGACTTAATTCTGATTGTGAAATTAAATATAATTATTGTAATATTAGCTTATATTTTCTTTATGAGTGTTAAGTACAATAGTAAGTATATTGTACAGAGCAGTAGCAGTTAAAATAACTTAAAATGTGTTAGTGTAAAATTGCTAAGAAGTATTTTGTTTCAGTGTGTTAGAATTATATTGAGTATGAACGTACATTCTTAAAATGAAAAATTACCCACTAAAAGAGTGTTATAATGAAGTTTTTTTATGTTATTGAAATGCATGTCAATCTCACCACGCTACATTTATATAATCAGGAATACAGCACAAACAGTAATACTGTGAAATATCATTGCAATCTAAAATAGCTGTTTATCATTGCAATCTTATTTTCAGTTTAATTGAATCTTGATGTTATAGAAGCCATTATTTCAGTCTTCAGAAATCATCCTGATATGGTGCTCAATTAATAAAAATGACTTTTATTGGATAGTTTCTGCTGCATACTATTTTAAATAAATTGTTTCAGGATTATTTGATTAATTAAAAGCTTAAAAACAACATAATTGAAATATTTAGTACCATTATAATTGCCTTAACTAACAACTGAATGCATCCTTGCTGAAAGTATTCATTATTTTATTTATTAGTTTTAAATCTTACTCATCCCAAACTTCTGAAGTTGAATGAAAAATGGTTCATGTGTCACTAAAGAGCAATGGCTACTGAAAATTAAGTTTTGCCATCACAAAAAAAAAAATTTCTATTATTATTTAAATGGTAATAATATTTCACAATGTCCTTAAATAGTGCACACATTTTAATATATGTATATTTTTCTTTTTCATCTTTCTGTATTAGTGGACAATGCAATGGATTCTCTTTTGGAGCTTTCAGACGCTGCTGAGGACCGAGCCCCATCACAGAGCTTCGTCTTTTCAAACCAGCCTGCATTACATCCGGAGCTCAATCCTACTGAAACCCTCCTGACAGAAGAGTTCGATGCTCTCTTAGATCAGGAACTTCAAACGTTGACGGCACAGCAGACTCAACCCAGCTCGCATCCTCTGATGTTCCCACTCTCCTCATCCCAGCTTCCAGCTCCTCAGACTGCACCAGATCCCGGGCTCAGTGAGGCCTGCAGTGGTAGTTCACCAGTGAATGAATTAAGTTTTGGTGTGGATCATATCCCGGAGACCAAAGCCATATCTCTTGACTTCAGTCACCTGACACTGGAAGCCAGCTCTACTGAACCGAGACCCTCAGCCTTTCAGGTGTACTGTAGACCAGAACAAGAAGAAGCTCTCAGCACACCTGCCATGTTCTGGAACACTCATGCTGCCGAGTTTCATCCCCGTGCTGTGAGGCCGGCGTTCATTACACCTGTTATTCCTAACTCCACAGCATGGGGCTCTAATGCCCTCCCTGCTGCTCAATGGTTGGCTCATGCACCTATCAGACAAGCTCCTCCAGCTGTACCGAAATCATGGACTCTGCCCTCCAGGAACAGGCTCAGATTAGAAGGGCAGGTGTTGGTGTTACTCCGAGGGGCTCCTGGATCTGGCAAAACCACCCTTGCCAAGTATGTGGAAATCTGGGATGTGTGTTATTCTGTTGAAAAGAGATGGAATAGCATAGGAGATCCTTTCTTTTTTTGGTGTCTTAAGAAAATCTTAGATGGATTGTTCTTTGGTAACGCTTCATGGGTGGGACGTTTGCCATGTGGTGGTGTCAAATTTTCTTATTTTGATGATTTTGATAAAGCTTTTTTAATTATAAGTGACTCTGGAGCACAAAAGCAGTCTTGAGTCGCTGGGGGGATATTTGTAGCAATAGCCAACAACACTTTGTATGGGTCAAAATGATAGATTTTTCTTTTATGCCAAAAATCATTAGGATATTATGTAAAGATCATGTTCCATGAAGATATTTTGTAAATTTCCTACTGTAAATATATAAAAACTTAATTTTTTATTAGTAACATGCATCGCTAAGAACTTCATGTAGACAACTTTAAAGATGATTTTCTCAATATTTAGATTTTTTTGCACACTCAGATTCCAGGTTTTCATATCTCTGTCAAATAATATCCTGTCATAACGAACCAAACATTAATGGAAAGCCTATGTATTCAGCTTTCAGAAATACAAACCTACATTTTAAAAACAAATTACCCTTAGGACTGGTTTTGTGGTCCATGGTCAAATATGGTATTGTATTGTATTGCATTACAAAACCAAAGAAACCATGTTGAAGCTTTTTTTAGTGAAGTTTCAGAATTACTCTGACCACTCTGTAGGGTAACTTCGTAGATATATATTTGTCTATCTCTGTTGTCCAGTGCTATGTTGGCGCAGAACCCTGGAGGGGTTGTTTTAAGCACTGATGCTTATTTTACTCGAAATGGAGAGTACCATTATGAGCCCCATTTACTAGGAGATGCCCATGAGTGGAATCACCAGAGAGGTGAGTATTACAGGCCTGTTAAGCTCAAACCAAAGCAAAATGTCTGGTGTGTACAATTAATAGCAGTTATTGCACTTTGTGTTAAATTATTAAAAGCTGCAATGAGTGATTTCTAATAAACACTGTTGAAAGGGGAACAGACAGAGCATTGGAACACTCATGTAGCCAATCATCAATAAGGGGCGTGTCCACTCGTGATGGGGGAGGTGCCTGTGCTGCATAAATGTGTTTGGGGGCGGGGCTATCAAGATAGTCATGTGATCCTTTTGGTTAAGGGTTTGTTTTGGTGAAATATAGTACTACTAATACAAACAGACATTATTATTTAAGCTATTCGACTGATAGCACGTTAAATTACACACTTCATCTTTAGTCTTTATATAATCATTCTGCAATTTCTTTGTGGTGATCAACATTTCAGCAAAAGAGGCTTTTGAAAAAGGCCAGTCACCCATCATAATAGACAACACCAATATGCAATGTTGGGAGATGAAACCATATGTTTCTATGGTAAGCAAGTTATTAATGTTTCATATCAAACCGTGTCTATATTGTACGTGTTGTATTGTTATGAATACGTATGTCATACCACACAATTATACATTGCTATATATATTATTCATTGGTTTAACTTTAAAATATTCCACACTTGACTGTGTGCACACAAACAGATTCATAAAAAGGCCATTGTGCTGATTGTTGGTCTTCTTTTATTTTCTTCTAGGCACAAAAACACAGATATAGGGTGTTGTTTCGTGAGCCAGATACCTGGTGGAAAACTAAACCCAGAGAGCTGGAGAAGTATGTCAAACATAACCACAAACTAGAAATAACTATTCTTTGTTGCAGATTCATAAACTGTTTCTGTTTTGCCCTCTTTATGAAGGCGCACAAGGCATCAAGTATCAAAAGAAAAGATCCGACGCATATTAGAAAGGTACGACAGATTTGTCTCTGTCCAGAGCATCATGAATTCACAAAGACCGGAAAAGGTGCCAAGTGTTGTGGATTTGACCCAAACAGAGACTGAGCAACCCCAGTGAGTATATGCATTATAAACACTTTACAGTATTTGTGTTGTGCTTTAAACACAAGCAGCAGGACATGGTGGTCACAAACTGTAGAGGAGAATTTGAGTGTTAATACATTTTTTTTGTATTTCTCTTATTCCCTTCAGGCGATCTTTACCCCCTTGTCTCAGCCATCCTGATCTTGTTGGTGACTCTGGGTTGAGCAAACTAAACACAAACCTTTCCTCATCTTTCCCCGATGTGTCCTCTGTTAGCCAGACTTACAGTACAATATCTGCAGGTGAGGACGAAAGTGAAATAAGCTCCTACAGTTCCAAGGAAACCCTTCTGGAAGGGTCTGGAACACCTCTGTCAGATCTGCTTGATGCCGAAGCGTTAGACTTAGAGCTAGATGCCTGCCTTGTGGACACGGAAAAAGAATTGGGAAATTTGAGTTGCGGGACAACTGAAGAATTTGTAGCGTCAGCACATGAAACGTTTCGGGAGTTGCCCGTGGCATTTTCAGAGTCCATTGCTCAGCGTGTGAGAAGGGACAGAGGAAGAGACAGAAATGCCCTTGGAGCTAGTGCCGTGGACCAACCTGTGAACTTTGACCCCAGGATTGATTCCTCAGGGCAAGATAAGGAGGAGGGATGTGAAGTCGAGTCTCTTTCTGAAGAGAAAGGAGTAAGACCAGAGCTGTTGGATTTTGTAGGGGACTGGCCAATGGAGTCTCAAGGACAACGTCAAGGAAGACGTAAAAATTCAAGAAATAACACTGTTCTGGAATCCAGTGTTGTTGAACACAAAGATAACGCTTCTGCTGATGAAGACAAGCAGTCCGATACCGAGAAGCTGAAGATAGTTGAATTTCAAAAACTTGTTGATCTACTGCAAGGTGGAATGAACTCTGCAAGTAAACAGGCTACTCTGCATTCCCCTTCCTTTGGTGGAAAAGAGGGTACCTTGAACTTGGAGACTGTGGTTTGGCCTGAGCTCCCTGACTGTGTGCTGGAGAGAACGTTCTCAGAGTGCACTGACCCAAGCAAGGATTCTTCAAGTCCTTCGAAATCGAGAGCAGACCCAACTGAGCAGGCCCCCCCAGTGTGTGTTGAGAAGGGCACACAGGATGAGGTTCAGCAGGAGGACAGTGTGTTGTCAGAAGAGAAATGCAGATTGAGCCCAAATGTCCCAGAATCTCTGTGTTCAAAGGTTGTCGGAGATTCAGAAAGCAGTCTGGAGAGACGGAGAGGGATTAGTCGGAGAGTTGGGAAATCTTGTAAACTGGCACTTACCTTTACAAATCAAAGTCCTACATCGCCTAGCTCAGAATCTCCAGTTATTTTGCATGTTCCCACTGATCTCGCACTTACAGGAGAACCTCCTTCATTACCTGTGCTGTTATGTTCCTGTGCCTCGACCCAAACACAACCTCAGGACTTTGCCTTGCTTTGGAGAATTGACCAGCAGACGTGTTCAGAGTTAGACTCTGACTTCTCTAGTAGCGGTGTGTTTGTTTTGGAGGGAAACTCTTTGCGTTTCAACCCAAAAACAAATGAAGACCAGTCTGCCTTCCAACGGGGAGTGCCGTATCGTGTGGTCCATGAGAAGGGTTCTCAGGTGGAAGAGAACGACTTTAGAGAAACTAACTCTAAAAAGGAAAACCTGGAGATTCTGAGTCGCCATTTCAGAAGTGTCTCGATGGATATTCTGCAGGACCTTTATGAGAAGTGCCATCGAGATATTGAGTTTACAACTAACATGTTACTAGATTCTGGAGAGCGACTGTATAAAGTAGATGAGGAAGATGGCGAGGGCAATGACATGGGGTCTTTGGTTCCTGAGGAAGAGTCATGTGAACCATCTATAAACCCATTAGAAACCGTGATGGGCTCAGAAATTGACTCTAGCAACATTTCAGCAAATAGCATCAGTCCCAAGTTTCAGGAATCTATCTTTAGTGATGTTAGCCAAGCTGATGATGATTGGAGTCCAGGTCTGAGTTCACAAAGCAAAGCTGAAGGATCGGATGAAGCGAGCATGACCATGAAAAAATGTGAGCCCGAAACGTCCTTTGCGATCGAAGGCACTAAAGTACAACTGGAGGTTACAGCAGCAAATGAGGAACAGCCAGATAAAACAGGTCCTGGGCTGGAAGAGGCATTAGAGACGCAATGTGAGAATGTTGTCCAGTGCCCGGAGGGAGTATTGAAGGAAGGGAGCGAAGAGGAGGAAGAAGAAGAGCATGAGGAGACAAGAGCAGAGGTGAATGCCATAACTCATTTACTGCTGTGTCAGGTTGATGAAATGGAGCGAAAAGAGGAGGAGGAGGAGAGGAAGGAACGAGAAAGAGAGAGAAAGGGAAGAGAGCCAAATTCAATGGATATCCAAACCTTGGAGCTGAAACTTCCGACTGAACTTGCATTGCAGCTTTCTGAGCTTTTTGGACCCGTTGGGGTCAGTCCAGGTAATAAAACATTGAATCAATAAGTCAAATAAATGATTCAGTCATTCATTCCAGTGACATGAAGTGTCAATACAAAGCCAAAAACATTGTTTTTTTCAATATTCAATATGGACAAAACCATGGAGTTTTGTCCATGGTTTTTACATGACCTACCCTTGATGAAATTTCCCCAATTTTGCTTCCTTCTGCCAAATGACAGATGAATTTGCTACAAAATACTGTAAAATTTGATCAGACCCACAGTCTGTGGTTAGTTTCATTTTATAATTTTCCAGTAGGCATTGTTTTTTCCTATACTATTAGAGCAAAACTGCCATCAGGACCAATTGAGAACAACTGCACTAAACTATTGTGTTCCCATTAAAAGCCCATTAAAAAGTAATATTTCAGCTTGAAGGTAGTCTAATTACAGTATATGAATATCACTAATACAGTGATATGAAAAGCTCTTACTTTGAAATAAAATGAAAAAAACACTTTGATCCTCATTCACACTCATAAAATTGTTGTAAAATCTTTATTTAAAAAAATCCATATTGTTGCAGGTGCGTTTTCTTCAGATGACTGTGCCGTGCAGATAGACCTGAACTTGGCCAAACTGCTGCACCAGAAATGGAAGGAAACTATCCAAGTGTGATATTTTGATAATATGTTTTACAGTAACCTCCGAAAAGCTGCACATGTTTTTATTTCAATTTTTTCATTATTTGATTATATTGTGATTTATTTTGTTATCTGAATTGGTGTAAAACTTACCTGGGGTCTGTTGTCTTTGGCAGGAGAAGCAAAGACAAGCAGCTCTGTCCTATCAACTAATGCAAGAGAGTAAGAGCGCTTATTCTCTCAATACACACAAACACTGAGGAAATACTGATTTACAGCGGGTATTACATCCAAGTGAAAGATATAACACCAAAAAAATAAATAAAAATACAGTCACTGAGTTGGAAAAGGGATCAGCCCCTCGGGGTCAGTATTCTGTTGAAGCATCTTTTGCTTTAATTACAGCCTTCAGTCTGTTGGGATTTATCTCTACAATCTTTACACATCAGACTTTGCAGTTTTTGCCCACTCTTCTTTGCAGAACTGCTCTAGTTCAGTTCAATTTGATTGTGAGACGTTTTCAGGTCATTCCACAGATTTTCAGTGGGGTTTAAGTCTGGGCTCTGATGAGGCCATGCAAGGACATTCACCAGTGTTTGTCAGTTTTGCTGTGTTCTTTGGGTCATTGGCAACTTTCTGGCAGATTTCCCTCAGTATTTTGACTCATGCTCCAGTCCCCAGAACAGGACATCACCAGCTGCAGGAATCCTGTTATTTGGATGTTGAGTTGGATTGGATTTCAGACAGATATATCGATCGGTGTTGAGGCCAAATAATGCATCATTAATCTTCAAGGTGTGTTTTGCCAAAGCTCAGTCTGACTGCATGTAGTCTTACTTGAGGATTTTCCATTTTTCTTGCAACCCTCCAAAACAAGCCACATTTGTGGAGAATTAATGATTTTGTTGTAACATGCACACAATGACCTCTCTTTGTCAAATGCTCCAGTAAAAGCTCTTTTCATGCAGAGCTAATCAAAATAAGCACAGCTGATCGCAGTTGAAAGTCGAACGGCTTTGTGTGCCTTTGAGAAAGTAATTAGCTGCATCTGATTAATTTTTAGGAGGGGGCTGATTCTTTTTCCAATTCAGTGATTCTGTGTTTTTCTTTCTGACATGCTGGTGTTTGATCTTTCCCTTGGATTTTAAAAGCTGCACTGAGTACATACAGATG
This sequence comes from Carassius gibelio, assembly GCF_023724105.1. NCBI lineage: Eukaryota > Metazoa > Chordata > Actinopteri > Cypriniformes > Cyprinidae > Carassius > Carassius gibelio. Next base: position 3,272,367 of record NC_068371.1, on the reverse strand, counting down.
GATAATATATACATATTTTTATATATACAGTACATATAGTATAGTACATATAGTGCACAAGATTGCTTTTAACATTGTAATGAGAAACCAAAGTGTACCCAATTTGTGAAAACCACTCCATGCTATGAATAATTTTTCACTGTTTCTCATCTTGGCTGATTTATCTCTCTTTGTGTCTCCATTGTAATCAAGGTCCTGTCCACTGGGGTGAATCACAGAGCAGGCTGAGGGACCAATTAGGTTTGCATGAAGAAATCCCTTTTATGGATCACTGGAGTGCATCCCGTGCTCCTGTCTCACTGAGGGACATCATGATTGAAGAGCAGGTGAAGCAAGACAGCATGGAGAAGGTAACTGTCACACACGGGCACACACAATGCATAATCACTGCCAAGAAGTGTGAAAGTAAGCAGTGAGAATGAGCTGCATTTGGGTTTTAGTTCAGGTCAAGTCGGAGGGAACTGGATAAGAAAGATGGTGCAGACACACTGAAGGAGAACCAGCTGTTTTCAACGTTCCCCACCATAGACCGACTTTTCCTCAGGGATATCTTCAGAGATCACAAGTGAGAATATTATACATAGTGATATTAGCAATAGTTTTATATTTGTTCAGATCAGATTTCACCTGTAGGTCACTGGGCTTATCAGTGATGGCTCTGGACATTGAAAAGCCCATTGGAAAAACAAAACCCGATTCTTAAAGGGACAGTTCACCCAAAAATTCTGTCACCTTCAAGTTGTTTAAAACCTGTATGAGTTTCTTTCTTTTTCATTTTGTATAATGTTGGTTACCAAACAGTTGACGGCAGCCATTGACTTCCATGGTATTATTTTTCCATAAATATAAATGGTTCTTCAAAATATCTTCTTTAGTGCTCAACGGAAGAAAGATTATTCATACCAGTTTGGGACAGCATGACGGTGAGTAAATGATTACAGAAATGTAATTTTTGGGTGAACTGTCCCTTTAACCCTGTGCCTGTGATAACTGTGCTGCTAAAATTAAATGACTGCAGCATGAAATGGCATTCACAATGCATTTAAAGATCATAATGTCAAACTAAATATTCAGTTAAGAAATAATGCAGAATAAGGTTTTATTTATAGAAAGTAGACAATCTAATGTGTGGAGTTTTTGCGATAATGTTTTTTTTTTTTTTTTTTTTTTTCTCTCATGTGGCCTTGGTTTCTTGGTTCAGGCATTTTTAGTTTATTCTTTGTTTGGTCACACTTTATTTTAAGGTCCAGCTCACACTATTAACTCTTACTTGTGCCTCAATAAACTCTTAATTTGCTGCTTATATATAATAGTTAGTAAGGTAGTTATTAAATTTAGGTATGAATTAAGAGTTACTTAATCATAGTTTAGAGTTTTTAATGAGTTTTTAAAGCATCATATCTGGTGGCGAGCTATATGTCTGTCCACACTGAACAATTGCTGCACAACCATTAATCTAAAATATTGTCATGCATAATAAGACATTAATATATGCTTTATAATACTGATTGAAGGTCAGTATGCAAGTAATATGCATGCTGCAATTTTTTTTTTTTTTTTTAAATGTGTGCTGAGGAATTGTGCACAATAAGACGAGCTGAAAGGTTGTGCTTGTGTTTGTGTAGCTACTCTCTGGAGCACACCGAACAGTTTTTGCATGCTCTGTTGGATGAAGGGCCGGTCAGAAACGCAGTGGCTCCTGAACCTGTCCCTCAGCGTAACGCCACGCACAGAACTCAGAGCAAAGAGCGGGTGAGATGGAAGAAGAGAGATGGAGAGGAGGAAGCTGCACACTTCCAGGATTCGGAGGATCCAGAATATGAGGACTTCCGCACAGAGGCAACACTGCAGAGACAACAGCAGATCGAGTGTTTTAACAAGGCAGCTGAAGCCCATCATCAGGGACGCAAGGATGTGGCTAGTTTCTACACACAACAGGTTAAAGAGATGAAGATTATAATGTATGCTGGGGATTTCAAACATTCTCCTAAATGAGCTATTGTTATTGTTATTGTTTTTTAAAATGCATGAGGAGTGCAGTGCTTATCTTGGATTTATAGCTCTTATTTATAAAGATTCTATGCACAATTTTGTGTAAATGTTTAGGGTCGCATGCACGGGGAGAAGATGCGTGAAGCGAACCACCGAGCAGCCATGCAGATATTCCAGCGAGTGAATGCTTCACTCCTGCCTCAGAATATTCTAGATCTCCACGGACTGCATGTGGATGAGGCCCTCCATCATCTTAGTCAGGTTCTCGCCGACAAAAATTTAGGTATGTGATCCACTAACCGTTTTTGTAGTGTATGCATCACATGGATGTGTATGGGTTTTGATTTCAGATTCTGGTGTTCTCTTTAATGCATGTGTCTTTTGTAGAGTTCAGTCAGGGTTTGTGTCCGCCTCAGCTGTCAGTCATCACTGGACGAGGCAATCACAGCCAAGGAGGAGTGGCACGCATCCGGCCTGCTGTACTGGACTACCTCCAAAAGCACCACTACAGGTTTACTGACTGCTTCCAGCGCCCTCTTTCTGAATGCTGCATTGATACACTACATGCAACAGTCATGCCATCGCATGAAAATGAAATTAGACGCATTCTAGGTCTTGCCAAGTATTAAGAATATCTGGAAACGCTCTTAAGTCACACATAAAAATCTAAACGTGCTTGTGTATTTAGCTGGGTATGGCTTAGAAACAATTCTCACTATTATGTAGCTACTAACTGTGAATGTTACCTAAATAGCAGCTTATTGATAGTTAGTAAAGTAGTTGTTAAGTTTAGGATATCTAAAATATCCTCATGCAGAATAAGGCATTAATATGTGCTTTATAAACAGCCAATGTGCTAGTAATATGCATGCTATTAAGCAATGAGAATTGGTCTTTTATTTAAAATATTAACAAAAATGCACAATTGTCTCAGTGGGTCTGTTTTTCTAAATGAGGTTATTTCATCAGCATAAAGTGATCAGCAAGCCAAAGTTGATACACATAGTTTTGATTATTTCTAAGGTTCTTCATCTTTTAAGATTTAAAGTTGATTTAAAAATCCTTTTTTGAAATCTTAATTTATTTATATGCATTTTAAAACAATTAAAATTGTGCAAGGCAAGGCCAGTTTATTTATAAAGCACATTTCATACACAGTGGTAATTCAAAGTGCTTTACATAAAAAAAAGTAAGATAATCATGAAGAAAAATAATCTCAAAAATAAAACTTTGTTTTAAAAACTTAGTTTTTAAAAGCAATTTAAAAACTTTGAAAATTATTTAAAAAAATACTTATTTAAAATAAATGTAAAACATTTAAAAATATAAAATGATTTGACTTAAAATACAGTGAATACGTAAAATACAGTGCAATCAGTTCGGACATTGCACAGTGCTCATTCAGTAAATGCACAGCTAAACAGATGAGTTATAAGTGAATGCTAAGAAGCCAGCAGCGTTATAGGGACTTGGCATATTTTGATATTGTATTTTGCAGAACCAGTTGTCTTTAAATGTGCATTTTGTGATTTCTTCATTTCTGTGTGTCTTTCTCACAGTTACACCGAGCCTAAGACCGGATTGGTGCTGGTCACGTTTCACAAAGAGCTGCTTTAATGAAGCTTTTAGCCTTCAGTTTCTCTCTTTCCACTGCCTCAATGTTTTCTCTGAGGACTAAAAGTGCCAGTATTTACACTTCTTTTGTCTTTTTACTACATGCATATTTTCACGTCTTTCTGAAAGAGTGCATCAAAGTCACAAAAATCAAGGTATTTCATATTTACAGTGGTTTTTTTTAAAGCATTGAGCTGTATATACAGATTATACTTTCTTGAATGCTGTATGTTGATGCTCCCTTCCAAGGTCACTAGTCACAATAGATAGTGGCCCCACATTTTTCCTAATCAGACCATATAGAGGAAAAAAAGTGGATTGTTATTCAGGTACTTGTTTGATTTTGTACATTGTTTCAATCCATGCTTTCGGCTTGTAAATGCAATGCAATGTCAGTTTTACAAGATCTAGGATGTGGTTTTCAGAGATTTAGTGGCAAATGGGGACATCACTTTGCGTTGGTATATTATATAAAATATATTTAATAGTGTTTCTGGAAATATAAATGCTGATCCTCAGTCAGCTTTGCATTTTAGTTTGTTTGTGAGCAGCTTGGACTGATCCTAGATCAGAATGATAGATTTTATATAGTTTTAGCTCCGCTTTGTTTTTTATATTTCCAGTTTAAAATGTTGATGCCACAGTATTTTTAAAGACATCTTAACGCTGCTATGCAAATCACAATTCTTATGTGTCAGAATTTATTCTTGAAAAATGTTTTTGTGAAATTGTATATTTGGAACCTTGAAAGATTTTATATGTATAATTTTGTTATTGGGGGAAAAAAATGAAGGGGAACAATAAAGTCTTAAAATGTGCAAGCTTTGATTTTTTTTGGGCGGGTGAAATTATAATGGAGTTGAATCAGCACAGCTCTATAGGGCTTCATGTAGCATGTGCTTGGAGCTCAAAAACACAGCTGAACGTTTTCTACATCCTCGTTTCTCTTTCTCTGCATTTCCCCTTGAATCAGTAGAAACCGTTGGCGGGGGAAAATATAGCTCAGCTTGTTGAACGCTCAGAAGCTGACGTTTCTTTTAATGAGTAAAGGTCAGATTCCTCCATGATGAAAGCGGCAGCTGTGGATGTGAATGCAGTGCACTTCCTCTCCATCAGAGGGCGACGCGCTCAATGACTTTCTTTCTTTATTAAATGTTTGATGCTATAGCACATGCACTAAGGTTTGGATGCTTTGAATCATTCCTTCAGCTGATCTAAAAACAGCAAAGACAAAACTATCATGCTTTAATTACATGCACTTTCATAACTTAAGTCTGGTAGTTATTCTACTTCCCAATGCTGTTTTAGAGACCTTTCTAAAAGGTGTGTCTGATTTATGATCAAATCAGTTAAACTGGAAATAAGGATTCCTATCAAAGTGATTAAAATGCATTCACACAGCACTGTGGTCTCAGGGACCCCAAACAAAGAGCAAAGGGCTAAATCTTTCTTGTTTTGCTGCATTAGACTGTTTCATGCATAATGAGTTCTTGACTGCATACTGTAGATGTTGAGAACGTCACAGCGGAAGCTTTGAAGGAATTTGATTTTACAGAGAAAAGAGCCTAGCCTCGCACTTCACTTCCCTCTGCTAGAGGATGCAACGTATGCTCTGTCTGTGAAGGCATGTATTATCTCTCTGTGCTCAAAGGTGCTCGAGTTTCCTGAGTTTAACAGTTGAAGTTTGGAAAAAATCAGCAGCATTGGACTGAGCTCGGATCTCTTTCTGATGTTTCATTAAATTAAAAGAGCTAAACTCTATGCAGGTGAATCTCACGGTTGAAGAGTTCAAAGAGGTGAGTTGTTTTATTCTATATAAAACATCTTTTAATTATACTGCGCATCAGTTTTAAACTGTGAATCCGTTTTTTATATATATAATTTTACTTGCGTACATTAATCACCAATCCGAACTGATGTGTATAGTGTTCATTATCTATAAGGTTCTTAACCAGCTTAAATCTAAATTAATTATTTTGTAAATTGTAAATATACATTTTCACGTCTTTAAAAAAAATGTAAAATGAAACTTGTAATATTCTGGTTTCGGATTAATATAATGTGGTTAACAAGGACTTCAATAAATTGTTCGACATTTTGATGAACAAAAATCTGTATTTTAATAATACCTTGCAATGCTTCAGAGTCTGTGAACAGCGTGTGTGTTTGTGTGTGTGTGTGTGTGAAGGGAGTTTTCTCCATCGTCCTCAAAATTTAGATTAGGTTTTTTAATATTAATAGTATTTCTTTAATGAAACACACAAGACTTTATAAATCCTGATGTCAATAAGGATATACAGTAATTGTTTATAATCACACATTTTCTATGTTAGGAAAGAAATAGGGTATGAAATACTATAGGCCTGCTTATCAAGAATGTTCTGTCTGACAATGTTTCCAGTATTTTTTGTTTTTGTACCGAAAAGTGTTTTCTGACTGTATATCACTACCATTTGGTGTTTTGTGGTATTAACTGGAGCAGCTGTTTGAATCATCAGTGTACTTTCCTCTCATGACAGCCATGTTGCTATTTGGAGATCCATCTTTGAGGTTGTGTTTTGTCAAAAACGCTCTTTGCAGCATTGGCCAGTAGAGTTATAAAACACAGAAACAAGTGAGCTATCGCTTTGGTGTTAAACAGCATTTTTTACAATACTATAGCCAAAAATGTAATCGACTTTAGCTGATAACAGGGATGTTGTCAAACGGAAAAGCGATGTCTGAGGCCTGTGCTCTGTTGCATAGCAGGATATTGTGTTGATTTCACACCTTAGAATGGCGTTGTATTATTGCTTTGGTATTTTAAAGATGTTAATTAACACAAAAATCAGGATGAGAAAAATACGGAATTCTCATGTCATTCCAAACCTGTCTTTATTCTAATTAACACACGGAATGTTTTTAGAAAGAACAAATGACATCTGACTCCATAGACTATCACTGTATGGAGCAGAATAAAAATTATTGAGAAAAAAGTCAGGTTTGCAACGACATGAGAGTGAGTAAAAAAAAATGAATTAATGTCTTTTTTTTAAATATATGGCATATAAATCAGTGTTTTTGGATTGCATAATAGTAACTGTGTTTCTTTGTTCTTTTAATGAAGCAGGTAAAGATACAGCTGGGCGACTTCAGTCTTGAATATCATAATGAACTCCGTTCCTAAACCTTCCCTGGATTACAGAGCCGAGGAGTAACTCCACGAGACTTCAGAATGCTGTGTAGCTTGCAGTGTTTTATTCTTAGTGATTAGAAGGATGTCTTCATCGTCTGTTGGACACCACTGATATTTGTTTTCACACTCATTATTATTATCAATAACTACGACAGAAGGATGGAAGAGACCTCGGTGAAATGCGTCCTGGTCGGGGACTGTGCGGTGGGTAAAACAGCACTTCTTGTACGATTCACGTCTGAAACGTTTCCAGACAGCTACAGACCTACGATCTATGAAAACACTGGCGTCGATGTATTCATGGATGGAGTCCAGATCAGCTTGGGATTGTGGGATACAGCAGGCCATGAGACATTCCGACAAATCCGGCCCATGTCCTATCAGCAGGCGGATGTGGTTTTGCTCTGCTATTCTGTGGCAAATGCGAATTCGTTAAATAATTTGCGGCACAAGTGGATCGCTGAAGTGAGGGAACATCTCCCGAAGGTTCCTGTGCTGGTTGTTGCCACACAGACGGACCATCGTGAGATAGGCCCATATCGTGTCAACTGCACCGCGGCATCGGAGGGCAAACAGGTGGCACAGGAGATCCGTGCCAAGGGATACCTGGAATGCTCGGCTCTCAGCAATCGTGGCGTGCAACAGGTTTTTGAGTGTGCCGTTCGGACGGCTGTTAATCGTGCACGAAGACGGACACGGTGGAGACTGATGGACCTTAACCCCTGTAAAGTCTCCTGATGCTTTTAAGAGAGCGATGTCGCTTGCTTCTCATGCATCACTAAGACACAATTGTTTCTCACACACAACACCAACTATTTCTTAACTTCTTAACACTGATATCTTGATAATGTTTACTAAAAAGACTGATTGATTGATTTTGAGTCCTCTAGAAAGGCTCTGAAATCTGACTATACATTAGACACATTACAGATATTTATTCATTACAAAGATGTGTCCTTGTAAAATGTAAAAAGACATGTGCATCTTTTATTGCTACTGTAGATTGTGGCTCTTCAACTTCAGGTTCATATTTCATTCTTGTGAATTGAAACGGAGCCTATCAATCTGCCAAGGATTCACATTAGCTCATAATAATCAGATCACATTCTGTAATCTTAATTTTAGATGCCGATTAAATTGGTTACGAATTTCTGATTTGCTGTCATTGCTTTTTGTCTGTGTTTTGTTGTCTTATTCTTAAAAGATTGATAGTCTTCACGAGGTCACTTAAAAAAAGTAGTTGTTTAAATAAAAATTAAAAAAGAGTTTAGCTCTGTGTGCACAGCGAACCATCGGAAAATGTGTTTCAATACGTAAAAACAAAAAAATTTGTGTTACTTAAAATAAACATTTCATTTTCTTTTTTTAAAAAAAAGGGACTTTCAGACATATTAATGCTAAGAATAAATATAACAGTCCCTTTGAGAAAGACCTCCTTCATATAATAAAGTTATTTACTGTAATATTTACTGTGTTACTAAAGCCCAAAAGAAACATTAGATGAAACATATTATTATTCAAGATGTATATTGATGAGCTAAATTTATTACTACGATAACACTTTTACAATAAATTCTGTTCCAAAACAATTCTGTTCTTTCTTTCTTTTCTTTTTTTAACTGCTGAAATTTCCTGCGGACAGTGTGGGCCCTTCTGGAGGCCCCCTGGGGGTCCCCAGACCTCAATTTGAATACGCCTTGTTAAAAAATTTTTTGCTAGAGGTTATTCCATAATGTTCCATAGCAAAAACACAGTCTTTGACAAACAATCGATTTTTGAAGATACCTTATACACTGCAAAATCCTTAACATTAACTGCACAGAAAAAAATACAGAGAGAACCGAGCTGTTTCTTACCTCAAACGTTCTGTTTAAATACAAAAGCATGATCGTATATGTGCATAATCTCTTCTGTCGATATGCAATGAATGCATCTGCTATCTGAGATAGTCAGCAGGTGTACGAGCGGTTTCAGAGATGTAGATTTAGGAAAGTATAGATATTACAAAATGACAAACTACTTTGAAAATTCTATAAGCATCAGATAATATGTAACACGTGATACATAATGTCTTTATTTTGACAGTACATAGGTGCAGGATGTGAAGCGAGGATGTTATATAAAGCCATTCTGAAACACTTTATTCTGAGGTTGCAGGTTGGGTTGTCAGTGAACGTGTGATGATTATGTAGACAACAGAAAAAGAGTTCACCTTGCTTGAGCTATCAGGTTTGGACATAATATAAAAGTCATATGGCTTGATGCATAGAAGACATCAGAGGGAAATGCACAGAATAGAGTTATTTCTAATATCCCTAACATGCAGCCTCTGGCATTTTGAGCCTTTGTGCTAAACGTTTCTTTGCAGCTGAATGTATTTGTAAATTGTTCTCAAACGAACACTCAGGCGAGATGTAAAAACAAAGGAGATGTGCTCTACTACTCGCTTTATATGAAAGGAAGAGGAGAAGAAGACGTGGTTTATGGAGATGGGGTGATGTAGGCCGTGCTTTAGGAGAACTGAAGAGTTTCAGACCCCGAAACCACATCCCAACAGGAGAACATCTCACTGTGCTTCGTGGCTCCACAGAAAAGTGCTCTATCTGCGTTGTGAAATACTGTGAGAATCTTGTAATAAATGTTTTGCAAACTAAGGTATTCCTGCGCTATGCAAAAATATGTTGTACTGATTCTAGAAGTCATGAGAAGAATGAAAATGAACTACATTTATACATATAGTTTTAATCAAATAAAGGTTGAGAGTAGGTGATATAGTCAACAGGACTGTACTCAAACTGCAATATGTATAAACCACAAAAGAGGAAGTGAAAGAATGATTTTATTTACTCCTCTCTTTTAATACACTGAATGTGCAAGTGAAGCAAACATGCTTAATGATTTTTTTTGTTGTTGTTGAAAAACATTTCAGTGTTTTTTGTCCATGCAATAAAAAACAAAGGGGTCCAGTGTTACTTTGGACTTCAATAACTTAAACTGTACAGACAAAAGCTTCTTTAATAGTCTTTAACTTATTCTTTAATAGTCCGCTTTTGAAATGACATGGAAATGATGACAGGATTGTAATATTTGGGTGAACTCTACCTTTAAAGAACTAGGTTTTAAACTATAACGTGTGAACGAGAGACTGCCGAGAGATGCCTTAGTCCAAATTTGGCCAATTTACAGAGTGCTGTGGTCTGCACAACACACAAAATCAATACATGCATGCATATACACATTCGTCGTATGCGACCCTACCACATGTTCTCTTTTTTACAACAGGAAACACCTGCACTGTTCTCTTACCACACGAGCGCTCTGATACACATAGACACACAATCCTCCCTTAAAGCATCAAAGCCTTGCACAATCACCTCTTTATGACAGTTAAGCCAAAACTTAAGAGATTGTGCATCATCAGATAAGCCACATGTGCATTTAAGCACCTCAGGATGCTGAAATGAGCAAAAAACATTGGCAAAAATAAGCAGAGGTGTAAAAGAAACCATCACTTGAACCTCTAGGATTTTTCCACACTTTGTGTCATCTGCCCAACAGTGAGTCAGAGAGGAAGGATTGTGTGGGACAGGGAAGATACCTCTGAAAATGATACTGAAAGAATCACCTTGATTTCAGAAAATACAAAGAGAATACCCAACCTGAGTCATTTTGAGTCATTTGATTGTGTGGTTTTATCTCTAAAGATAGTTACCTGCTCTGCCGCAGTGTAACATGAACGGAAGAATGGAAGAAGAAATGGCAATTTTCTAAAACGGCTTCCTTTTGAAGATCTAGCCAATATAGTCATCCCTGAGAATGATTGTCTTGACTGGAGCATTATAGGTAATGTAGTTCTGCAGCGTAATATGTCAAAGTGCACTACAGGATATGAAACGCTCCTACGCTTGAGAAAGAAAGAGAAAGATATAGACAGACGCCTCGAGAAGAACCACTTCCTGTCTTATTCCTCTCATCTCTCGTCATTTCAGACCCTACAGTCCTTGTGTGTGTGTGTGTGTGTGTGTGTGTGAGCTTGTATTCCTGCGTAGGCGCTGGGAAATATGAGGGGGCTGTCTGACACAATCTAAAGAAATTCGTTAGAAACATCCATAGGTGCATAGAAATATACATTATATATACTGATTCTTTACACATGGGACAAAACATATCCCATGATTTGGCATGCTATTAAACATCTACGTGCCAAATTGACTTTCAAATAAATAAATAGAGATAGAGAAATTTTTAGGCATTTATGAAGTGTTCAAAATATGTTGATTCAGCTTTGTCACACAAATGCATTTTTAATAAGTAATATTGGTATCTTGCAACACCAGGACTGCTTTAAAGATTGCAAAATATGATTTTTCAGCACAACTGGAATGTTATTGTATCAATATGTAACAAATATGTTCATGAATTCATTCATTTAGTTTTGTCTTGTATTATTTTCTCTTGTCTTTGTATTTTGTCTTGTTTTTCAGTAAAATAACTAAATCTTTTAAAACAAGATTAATATGTTTGATAAGCAAAAGAGATATTCAGAGAATATATTGTGTTTTATATAGTCGCAGGTGGATTAACTAAAATAATTCCTTGGTACATAAACTAAATCTAATGTAAAATATATTTTAAAAAAAATAGTGCACTACTTTCAATGTAGTCTGATTAAATGTGTCACGTATTAGTTTATATAATTTTAATTCCTGTGCCGTATAGCCACTGAAAAAGCTCTCCAGTAAACTAATACAGGAACAATATTATTCATTCTCACTCTTTAATGAGTTTCATTTCAATGCCTGCAAAATGTATATGTGTTGGATTTTATACCTCATGTTAATTTCTCCGTCGTCTTGATATTCATTATGTTCTTGTGTCAGCGACAGACCTTTCTTTCTTTAAACTTCATTGTGTGTCACATTCAACCCACATGACCTGTCTGCACTTCAGATCGCTCTCTCTGTGACGGAGAGGACAAACACATTCAATCACACACAGTCACAACAAACAATCCATAACCAGCATGCAGAAGATGACACATAACAAGTCTCAGCTTTTGAAAGAACAGAAGAACCCCAATATTAAACACACACTTGAATATTTCCACAGTTTCAAGAAGTGTGTGTGTGTGTGTGTGTGTGTTATGTGATACCTCAGCTCTTGTTCCAGAGAAACAGTCAGAATGACATTCAGGCCTTCGGTGTTGTACCTGACACACTGCTCTCAACATTCACCTCGCTATGGGACTCCTAACAACTTCTCTTTCCTCCTCTGCAGCAAGTCTCTTATGACCATGGACCGCAAATGAGCAGCAACGGCACACAATAACTGGCAGATTTTATTAGATTTTTTGCCTTTCTTCTAAAAAATGAAGATCATATTTCTTGTGATTCACATTAGCATGTTGCTAAATGGTAAGTCCATGCTCCTTTTAATGTTGATGCTAAAAGAATTTACTTAATCTGAATTTTGCCTAGTTTTTCTGTAAAATAGATGAACAATTAATTTGTTTGATAAGCAAAATTGTGTCAGATAAGAGATTTTCTGATAATATATCTTGAACTAACTATACACATACATGCATATATATATATATATATATACATGCATATATATATATATATATATATATATATATATATATATTCTGGAAAAACTCTTTTCTCATAAACCACATGAAAAACTGATTAAGAAATACTTTTATAATCAGATTTTAATGTATTTTGTTTATACACACACACACACACACGCACACACACACACATATATACTTTTATAATCAGATTTTAATGTATTTTGTTTATTAACACACACACACACACACACACACATATATGTATAGTACCCATACATAGTATATATATATATATATATATATATATATATATATATATATATATATATATATATATATATATATATATATACTACATAAGGATTATTGTTTGTATTTCTACATATGCATTATTTTAAAGCTGTATCTCTATAATTTTATTTTAAACAACTACATAATTCTATTTTCCTCTGTAGTTGTTTTCTCTGCTCAGGGTCGTTTTGCCCAAAAACTGCTGAACGACCTGATGGAGAACTATTCTAACGCTTTACGGCCTGTGGAGGACACAGACAAAACCCTTAATGTGACTCTACAGATCACACTGTCACAGATCAAAGACATGGTGAGCACTAAACACGCACCTATTTAACCTCATGCTTTCACTGAATGAAAACAGCTACATGCATCAGAGCTACTGCAGAAACAGTGGGTTTGAGATCACTTCTGTTGGTTGGGCATACAGTATATCTCACCAGCAATACACCCACACACTGTCCGACTGGCCTTGATGTGGCATTGCACATATATGTTCTGATCATACTTCGGCGACTTAATGCTGAAACCACAAAGATTGCACAATTGCCCCGAACTTTTAATCTTTGAAAATGCATGCCTAGTTTAAATTCACACTCATTCAGGGTGCAGAGTGCTTAAATAGCAACAGTGAACTACTAATGAATGTATCGGAAGCATTTGCTAATGGTGCCTAGCCTTTTAAAAAGCATGTTCTCACTGGTGAAGCATGCATTGCATGTTTTTGCTTTAGCACAGATTTTACATTGGACATTTTCTGCTGTTTACATAAACAATGAATTAATCAAAATGAATACACAGCCACTTTGAAGAATGCATCAGTGGAGAAAAATGATTTCTGTACAAATAAATGCGGGTTATCCATTGCAGCTATTAACTCTAGGTGTCTAGGTTGTGTGGATCCTCTTCTCATTAACCCTCTGTATCCTGTAACACTGTAAACATTATATGTGTATGTATAGTGTGACTAATGTATAACACTATCTACAAAGTGTGCCACTGCTGATCATGTTTATCCTCCCTTCAAAGTGTTTATTCAGTGCATGTATGATGAAGTAACCTACTAATAAGATTTGTGTTACTCATAATAGTTTTTAGATATTTTCTACTTATTAAAATAAGCAGAATAAGAATGTGTGTGTGTGTGTGTCTGTGTGTGCATAGTGTAGCAATTTAAGTAAATCACTGGTTTAGCAAATTTTAACACAGTAACATCTGACTTTACACACAATGTCACAAGTTAGATTATTTGACTATTTGACTAAAACTAATGCAGAATCTTTTTTCATCTTATGCCATACCATTTATTTGCTTTACATTTTCAAACTCTTAAAATATGTGTTTATTTCCAGAAGATTTTCAGCATGGTTTCAGACACACATTCACTGTTATGCACTATTGTAATACTTAAGAAAACAATAACATTGTTTAAAAAACATTGTTTAACTGCGGTTACTGCACTCGTGTGGTTTTATGTCCAGTGTCTGTGGATGATGGTTATATAAGACATTGTTTATCTGCGTTCCAGAAAGATTTCCACCCTGATCAAACCCAATCAAATATTAATTTACTGAACCCGAGGAGTACTTTTAACCAATGAGATGTGATATGTAGAAGGCATTAAGTGCAGCCTAAGGGTTCAGACTTTCTTCGCTCTCATTCTTCATTGTTGTGAGAAAGTGTTTCATGTACAACGACAACAGAGCAAGACCCCGTGCGACTGAATACATGTTCTTAACAAACCATATTAGATTTTATAGTTTGGTATGATTTGGCTGGTGTGTGTCTGTAAATGACTGTTTGTGCTCGACTCTTTGTGCCAGGATGAAAGGAACCAGGTGCTGACCACATACCTCTGGGTGCGTCAGATCTGGCATGATGCTTATCTGAGCTGGGATAAAGACGAGTATGACGGACTTGAGGTCATCCGAATACCTGGCAACCTCGTTTGGAGACCAGACATCGTTCTGTATAACAAGTGAATACATATACATACAATACCGTGCATAAAACAGGAAAAAATAATGTGGAATTTAAACATTCTCATCTAGACAGCATGCTCAGATTCGATTGATAGACACAAAGAAGACTGAATTATTGCTCTCTATGTTCATTTTTTGCTCAGTGCGGATGAGGAGGACTCCTCGGGACCCCCAGACACGAATGTGGTGTTGAGGTATGATGGTGAGATCACTTGGGACTCCCCTGCCATCACCAAGAGTTCCTGTAGGGTGGACGTCTCTTATTTCCCCTTTGATAGTCAGGAGTGCAACCTGACCTTTGGCTCCTGGACCTACAATGGCAACCAGGTATATGCACTGGACAGGTGTACTGCAACTATATGCATTCTTGTTTTGCCTAAATAATAGCTTTTTATATCTGAATACACACTGTTATGTCACAATGTATCAATGTACAGTAACTCACAATCTGAAGGTATGAACAGGTGCATTTGTAACACATTTGAATTCAATTAGTCAACTGTTGTTCACCCAAAAACGAAACTTCTGTCATTATTAGAAAAAACAAAACATGGATGAATATCTTTCAGCTGTTGAACGCTATCTTTAGATATTTTGAAGGATGTTGGTTAAAAAAAAAAGTATGCATCTATTTCAGACACAGAATGAAAAATAAAATTGCAAATTTTCCCCTTAACAAGTCTGACTTTTTTTCTCACAACTGTCTTTTTTCTCAGAATTGTGAGACATGAACTCACTCATATATTTTCCCCTTCAGAATTGGATTCATAACTTGCAAGTTCATATCTCAAAATTCTGAGAAAAGAAGTCAAATTTGAGATATAAACTTGCACGTGCAAGATAAATATGTGTTTATATCACTAAATTCTGACATTTTCTCACAACTGAGAGTTTATATCACCCAATTCTGAGAAATAAAAGTCTGAATTGTGAGGAAAAATCACAATTAAATTATTTTTGTTCGGTGGCTTCCATAAGGGTGAATTACTAATGGCAGAAATGTAATTTGTGGGTGAACTACAGAAACCCAACATCAACAGATTATGAAGTGAAATCAGAATATATACAAACACAAAGCAAGGAAGAATATTAACAATTGTATAAAACAAGTCTTCATGCATGGGAACCTCATTTCAACTGCTCATAAAAAGCATACAAAGAAATTGAACCTTTAAAGAAGAAAAATATATTTGCATATAAAAGAGAGAGTTTTCCCGTACTTAAAGTCCCATCATGTCCACTGTAACCTCAGGTGGACATCGCTATGGGCATGGAGGGTGGAGACCTTTCAGACTTTGTGGAAAATGTGGAATGGGAGTGTCATGGCATGCCGGCCGTTAAGAACGTCATAATGTACGGCTGCTGCTCGGACCCATACCCTGACATAACATACACAGTCCTGCTCAAGCGGCGTTCTTCCTTCTACATCTTCAACCTCCTCCTGCCGTGTTTCCTCATCTCTTTCCTGGCTCCGCTGGGCTTCTACCTGCCAGCTGATTCTGGGGAGAAGGTCTCGCTGGGGGTGACGGTGCTGCTGGCTCTGACTGTGTTTCAGCTGATGGTGGCTGAGAGTATGCCGCCTTCAGAAAGCGTTCCTCTAATTGGTGAGTTTACAGTAGAGCAGAACAGTTCATTTTAATTGCTCTCTGGCTGTAGACACAAAAGTGATAACCATATGTCACTATAGTGGCTCTGTTGGCCCTCTAGTGGAAGTTGCAATAACTATCAACTCGACTGTGAAGTGAAACAAGAGTATTTAGTAAGTGCTACTAGGTAGCAACTAATAACATGTAATCTGGATTACGTAATCAGATTCAAAAAATTAAGTGCTTGTGATTAGATCATATTACATTGTAAAACACTCACAATGCAACTACAGTTACCTTGTATTACATATTACAATTGCATTACATTACAAACACATTAAACTGCTCAAATTCACGTTATTTCTAAATGTTGGTTAGACTTTTTGCATTGTTATGATTTGATTTATAAGCATTTCTTTAAAAAAAAAAAAACAATATTATCATATTTAAAACAATGTTATAAGCAAGTAAGGTCAAAAGTAATTTAAAAGTAATCGGATTATATCACAAAAGGAACAAAAAAATGTTTCATGTAATCTGCTCAGCACTATCAATATGATTTAATATGACTCTCTATTGGAAATTGATTATATGATTATATTTATATATATATTTATATAAATATATATAAATATAATCATGCAAAAAAAAAAAACATTTTATATTGTCATTGAAAAGTGGATATACAGACAGTACTTTTCGAGTGCATATGATTGTCAGGCCCAACCTCTGATCGTATAGCCTCTTTACTATTTATCCCTTCTTTGTCTTTCCTGTAGGAAAATACTACATTGCAACTATGACCATGATAACAGCCTCTACCTCTTTGACTATCTTTATCATGAATATACACTTCTGTGGAGCGGAAGCCAAACCTGTGCCCCATTGGGCCAAAGTCCTGATAATAGACTACATGTCAAAGATCTTCTTTGTGTATGAGGTAGGAGAGAACTGCACCACAGCTGAAAGCGACCAAGGCCCGTTGTTCCCTGAAGACCCACTGACTAGCTTGGAGAGAGACGGGTATTTAGACAAAGGATTTTATAGAGACTGTCACCATGATGAGAGCAACCAAAGGCAGTTTAACGGCTTCAGCCAAAGAGATCACCGGCGTGGGAATGGGTACCGTCAAAACAACAGTGCCCATCGGCATCATAGGCATGACCAGCAAAGGAGGACCCGCTCATCTTCAAATTCCCCTGTCCGACATCCAAAATACACACACTACATTGATCGAGATGGAAGCGAAAAGCTCCCGCTAACAAGCCAGGAGAAACTCAAAGATAGCGAAATCTCTATTCCGGAAAAACTTAATGGATACACCTATGATCCCGGGAATGGCTATCTCAGTGGAGTCGCCTATCAACACGATAATAGCTACGGCAAACCCTTTGGAGCAGATGGTTACAATAAGACCACCAGTGGCCCAGGATCTGTATGCGCCTGTGGCCAACATCAGAAAGTGGTGCGAAACATTGAGTACATAGCTAACTGTTTCAGAGAGCAGAGGGGACACCAGGCCAAAGGGGCCGAGTGGAAGAAGGTAGCCAAGGTGATGGACAGATTCTTCATGTGGGTGTTTTTCATCATGGTCTTCCTCATGAGTATCCTTGTCATGGCCAAGGCAACCTAGAGCCGTTTACACCTTAACTCTTTCCCCACCAGCGTTTTTTTTTTTTTTTTTTAGTTGTCAGCCACCCACATCAATTTTGATCATTTTTGCAAAAATGTCATGGCCCCCAGAATATTTTACTGTTTGAATATCTGAACATGCAAAATGTCACAAGAAAGAATAGAGCCTTTGCTTTGAACAATCAAAAAAAAGTTTAATTGTAGCTTCATGCATCCTTTTTTTTTCAGCACCTTTCATCAAAAAGCAACTTTTTTTTTTTTTTTACAAAAAGCTGATTATTAAAATTTTTTATTTCTTTATTTTTTATTTTTTGTCAGGAATTCAGATAGATGTTTAAAACATAGATGGAGCAGAAAGCTTCCATCAACACACAACCAAAGCTTCACAGCCGTGAAACACTTCCTAGATTAACATTTAATTCGGTAACGTTAGGCAGTTTTGATTTAAACGCCGTTTAATGATTGATGATCATGTTTTTTACATATGCAATCGTTGTTTCTGGTTCTTCTTCACCATGTTTTGATTCAGGGATTTTTTCAGAAGATGTGTAATAGCGCCTCCTACTGTATAACAGTGGAAACATGGCAAGCCAGAAAATTCCATCAATGGCGGGGAAAGAGTTAAAGAAGCATTCAATCGATTATATATTTGCTAACACTATATGTGTCAAAAGAACAGTTAGTTACTGATTCTTACATATTTTTTCAAACAGTAATTCCTATAATCCTGTATTTGTTGGCAAATTGGTTCATGTTCTACATTCAGCTTAATATGTGGTCTACAGTTACTGCACGACTCTCTCACTTTCTTCATTGTTTAATTTGTTCTTTCCACTGAAGAAGATTCCCTGGTTGTAACAGTTAAATAAATGGCATTAATATTTCAGGCGTAGACTTGTTCCCACATGTGTATGTGTAGAGTAACACAATCTTTGTCTGGTACGGACACACATTAATAATGCACAATTAACCCTGCACATGCACATGGACAGACATCCACACTAATGCACATTAAAAATGCATAAATAGACCAGTCTAGAATGTCGACCACACATAAATACAGTGCAAAACTTGAACAGTGCTAACATATTATCTCATCACAGAAATATATTTTCTTGTGTTAACTTTGATGTGCTGTGCTCGTTTCTCATTCTCTGCTTACAACTTTCTTTTACAAATGGTGCTACACCAATACAAAAATACAGAGTCTTAAAACAACTGATCATAAAAGGAGAATGAGAATGAAAAGAAAGTGAGTAAAACACTGTCACCTCAGACTGCCTACTAAAACCTGATTATATGGAGACATATCAATTAATTCACATGGGTAAGTACTAAACCAAGCCTTGTATGAAAACGAACAGCTAAAATCTTGATTGATGCAAAGACTTGAATAGGTGCTGGCCTAGACCAATGTCTTCTTATTACGCCGTAACATAAGGAAAATAGTTTTTCTGGGTCAAAGACATACCTGTTTCAACTGAGAGTATCTCAACAGCCATTTATGAGCACTTTATTTATTCTAATCACACACTGATCTAAACTCACAGTGTGTGTAGTCTCCAGACTAACAGCATCCCAGACACCAATATTTGAACAAATCCTAAATAATGAATCAATGTCTTGCCATCTGAGATTGCAGTGTGGAGATAAATGTTAGAATCATTACATTTCTGTAATATTACAGCACACTTTGAGTGTATATTACTGTTAATTGTTTGCTTGAAAAACATTTTAGAATACTAATTTATTGATCTAAAGACTATTTATATATTATCTATATTTATTTTAGCATTTTTCATGAACGAGGCATTGATTTGAAATAATCACCCTGGAATTTCTTGCACAGTCAGTGCAGCCCGGCAATGACAAACCATTTACAATTTTAGCAAGTTGTGATGTAAGTTTTATATAGTTTTTTTTTTTGCCAATATACTCTGAGCATGGTAGTAGTCAGCTATCGATACAAAAGCAGAAAAGTTGGTGTAGATAGGATTGGAATAAATGCACGTGCAGGTAAGTTCTTGATCATTTCAACTGGTGCTCTGAGAAAACCTGCAATAAATAAATAAATAGAAAAGTTCAAAAACAGGCGTACCCATTACAAAATATCTCATCTGGTATCAGGTATTACAATGTGTCAGTCCAGGTTCAATTTAAGTTGACTCAGTCAACAGCATTTGTGGCATATTATTGCCAAAAAAAAAAAAGATTTCCAATTGCTTCTATGACTATATATTTAATATGGCATTTCATGAGAAATCCAGTGACTTTGTCATATTTTCATTTCATTGTTATTTTATTGGAAGATAAATGAAATAAATAAATAAAATATGAAATACCTGTGCATTTCAATAACAGTTTATGCTTTGTATATATTCTCAGCCTGAGTACATGCACATTCAGGACAGATGTGCTTACTGACAGTATAACGCACACAAAACTGTCAGAGCTTATATGCAAACTATATCTCCACTTGCCATGGCTGTGCGCTGCTGCTTTGAAAAAGCATTCTGGAATTTCTTCTTAAAAGTAGCCCACCATGGATGACCCAGATGGGACTTGAACCCACAATCTCCAGCTTCGGAGGCTGACACCTTATCCATTAGGCCACTGGGCCACTTGTTTGTTGGGTTTTCGCAGCCTGAAAGGGCAGGCCAGAGGTGTTCTTTGACAGTGAGATGCACACAAAACTGCCAGAGCTACACAAAATTCAGTTTCAAGTTGCCATTGATAGAAGCATTCTGGAATTTCTATCACATGCAGCCATCTTAAAGGTAAACCACCAAAGACGACCCAGGTGGGACTTGAACCCACAATCCCCAGCTCCGGAGGCTGATGCCTTATCCATTAGGCCACTGGGCCACATGTAAGGAGAGATTAATGCAAGAAATATGGTAATTCCACCTTTCTGTACCTATGGCTATGCTGTTTTGAAAGAAGCATCCTGGAATTTTTTCCCAAAAGCAAAGCAAGTGGGACTTGAACCCACAACACCAAACACTGAAAAATGACATCTTACTCATAAGTCAAAATCCCAAGTATAGGAGGTTGACACCTTATCCATTAGGCCACTGTTCCACTTCAAAGAGTGCTTTGTGATTCTTCATGGCTGTGCTGCATTGACAGAATCATCCTGGGATTTCTTTCACAGCCAACTTAAAGATAACTCACCAAAGACAACACACAGTAGCCAACTCCAGAGGATAAAGCACTGTCTTTGCGCGTCCATGCACGGTCAGGCCAAATGTGTATTCTGACAGTCTGATGCACACAAAACTACCAGAGTTAAACAAACTTACATTTCCAATTGCAATGCCGCATTGATAGAAGCATACAGGAATTTCTTGCAAAGCCAAGTAACCAAAGGAAACGAGATGGGATCTGAAACCCTAACCCTAGCTCTGAAGACTAACATCTTATCCATTAGGCCACTCTAATAGTCTTAACATGAGAAAGCACATGCACCATCAGTGTGTGTGCACTTTGGATGGGTTAAACGCAGAGCACGAATTCAGCCATTCTTGGCTGTATGTCATGTCACTTTGTCTTCCAGTAGAATTCATCATGGCTATGCTAAAGTGATAGAATCATCCTGCATTTTCTTTCAAAGCCATCTTGAAGATAAATCACCAAATATGATCCAGGTGGGAATTTAACCCACAAACCCCAGCTCTGAGAGCTGATGCCTTATCCATTAGGCCAAATGTGAATACAACTTTGCGTTATCTTAGCCTGAGAGAGAGCACATGCGCCATCAGGTCTGAAGGATTCTTAATGGCTAAGCTGCATTAATAACACATTCCAAACATATTATCTGAAAAATCTGCATTGTGCCCATAAAGATTTTTTTTTATGTGCTTTTACATTTTCAGCTTATGAGCACATGTACTCTTTGGGAAAAAGTAAGTGTCAAGCATTATTGTTTGCCCAGTTTTTTATTTTTAATGTAGGCCTATCTCTACAGTATTTTTTTATTTTTATTGAAGGGGTATGGTTAGGGTTAGGTTGTGTAGTTATAATTACAATACAATAGGTCTGTCTTTGATGTTAAATTAATTTATTACATATTTTTGATATTTCATATTTCAAAAGGTTTTAAAACATTATGGGTTTTCCTCAAAAAATGCATGTTTGCTCTACTGTTACTGCAATGCCTTACTCTTTAAATAGGCGGAAACAACTGTTAAATCGATTTTTTTTTTCAAGGAATTACAGTTCCTACAGTTACTAAATTACGACAGAAATAAAAAGAGTAGATGTCACTACGACCCAACAGTGGAAGAGTTGCTGGTGTTCAGTAGGTGGCGGTAATGACCCAAAGTTGTGAGCGGCCGTTAAACACGAAGAAGAAGAATCTCCAATCAGCGAGCGACTCTTCTTAGTTTGAACGCGAAGCGGTTTGTTATAATGGTGATCCGTTCTGTTCATATTTGACATCATACAGTTATTAATGATCCCGAGAAGAGCTCTGCATGTCAATAACACGCTGTAGAGGTACAATCAGTTGGCATCATATTAACGCTTTTCATTTTTTAAAACATGCGCATCGTAGTGCAGATGTTTCCTGTAACGTTACAAAAGTTAGCGGTTAGCTTTAGCTTTTAGCGTTTTATCTCGATAATGAAGCTATCATTTCGACTTTTAAAATTTCACTAACATTTTTTTAAATTTAATTTACATTGCTATTTTCAGTAACCGAAAACAGTTTGTTCTCCAAATGTGTATATTTGAAACCGTTTGGTGTTTAGTTCAAGTTCATCGTTAGCTCGTGTTGATTTTTAGCGCCTGGGGTTAGGTTTAGGATGTTTGTTTTGGTATTAGCATACAAACTTTTTCAGGGGATCCTGAATTAATGATCACTTTCAGCTACACTCATCTAGAAGATTAATATTACGAATAAGCCTAAACCATCTAGGCATCTCAGTTAAATAATGCCACTTTATTTTTGTTTACATGAAGAGATTTTTAGATTATCTCCTCTTTTTTTTTTTTATTACATGGACAATGCATATTAATAAAAAATTCTGTCAATATGCCAGGTTTAATTTGTTAACATTAGTTTTACAGCCTTTGTTTAATAAACTTTTCATGTTTATATTAGTTTACAGTGCATTGATTATTCTGAACTGATCTTTAAGTATTAGTAAATATTGAAATTAATAGTATCTAAAGTATTGTTCGTTATTAGTACGTGCTAACTTAAAAATGAAACCTTGTTGTAAAGTGTAACTAACATTAGAAATGAACTGTTACTAATAAAACAAAGGAATTATACTTATTTCACAACATTGCATTTTGAAGTTCCTTTTTTTTCCACATTTGAAAACATGATCTTGCCTTTACGTTTATTTTATAATAATTGTTTAATTCTACTCTGTCTGTAGTAAAGCTCCAAGATGAATGCAAGAGGAAGAAATGGGCCGTTGTTTATCAAGACGTACAGTAAAAGAATGCGAAAGGTGGAGCCGTGGTTCTCTCCTGACCTGAAGAAAGCAGCTTTCTCGTTTTCAAGCACACTTTCATCAGATCAGTCCATAACAGAGACCACACAACCAAAGAAACGGTAAAACACACATGCATGCATTTAATCCTTAACTGTGGTTTAAAATTTCTATAGGGAAGCTGATATTATCAATGACAGTTCCTTTGTCTGTGAATAGGAGAATAAGAGAAAGAGCCTCCCGTCCTGCCAAGAGCAAAGGGATGACTGCTATCAAGGAGAACGAGGAAAACTATGCACCGTCCTCATTGTTCAGGTCTGGACTGTGGCAAAACATTTTGGCCGTGTATTAGTGGCTTATTCTGCATGAGCATATTTTAGATCCTTTAATCCATCCCATACCGAAATTTAACAACTACCTTACTAACTATAAATAAGCAGTAATTACAAATTTGAGTCTAAAGTCATAGATGACAGTTAGTTAAGTGTTTACCTTCACTGTACCGTATGGCTTTGTTTCTGCAGAAAGAAGACAAATGCAAAACCATCAGTAAGGACTACAGCTGTGAGGAAGACTCGAACGGCTAAAACAAATAAACCGATCATTCTCAGCAGCAGTGAAAATGAGGATGACTCCTGTATGAAAACGTCTGCTGGTGAATGTGCTGGGTGAGGCTTGTTATACATTTAGTTTAAAAAATCACTGCTACTTGATTTCGCATGAGTGAAATATTGTTTTGTATCTGTGTAGTGCTGAGAAAGTGTTCGGCGCTCAATGTTTGCCTAAGTTCGTCACACATCGCAGAAGACCACCGGCACCCATCCAAACCAAGCCGATCGTAAGTAACAGTCTGCTAGGGGGGTTCTTGGTTTCTATTGGATTGTCATTAAAACTGTTTTTTTCTTTCCCTCTAGTCTGTTGATGATTCCTTAGAAGACTTCCTTCCTCAATTCCCCCAAAACAAGCGGAAGACGCTTCACATGGGCTCCAATAATCACGCTGCTCTCAAGAACCGCGTGGCTCTGGCTGAGGTCTCGTTCAATGACAGCGATGACCAGCAGCTCCCAAGTAAACGTCCTCTGCTGTCGAGCACACCTTCTCTGGTCTGCAGACGGCTCCAAACCTTACCAGAGCCCTCCATCAGTGAGATCTCCTCCCTCAGCTTTGATGAACTTCACCAGCCTGCAGAAAACAACTACAGCCTTCATAATCTGAAGAATATGAAAGCGTGTGACCACACAAGTCACCAGCTCACAAACCCAGGCATCTCCTCCGGAGAGAGAGTGATGGAGCAGAGGGATGCCGTTGTGGAAGAGAGAGCTGGGGATGGAGAGAGGGATAAAAAAGGAAATCCTGGATGCGTTTCAAGACAGTCACATCTAGAATCTTTAGCAGATGAGTTAAAGAAGAGGTGAGTAATGCCTCTTTATTCACAAAGTGAAAACTCTTACACTTGTGATTTATGATTATTAATTTTTTATTATTATTAGAAGAGATTTTTTTTGGCCGCAAACGTTTACATGACCAGTCAAAAGTTTGGAAACCTGTGTGTAATGACATTTCCAGCTTGAATGGTTATAAACAGTGCCACAGACTTAAGGTTGGTCTTTTTTCAAAACAGACTCTTGGCAGGTTATTGTAGAAGTGAAAAAGTTATAATGATTATATAACAAAAAAGTTATGTTTACGAAAATATTTTAAAAAAATTATTTTATATAAAATTCATATTTTACAAAACATGTTTTACTCTAAAACTGCTAGAAAAACTTAATTCTGAACAAGTTATATTCCAGATTTGAGGTTGATATCTCAAAAAATGAGCTTTCAGTGAGTGTGTTTGGGCGCAGTACCAATGTTCTCCACTAGATGAGCATCCAACCCCATTACTGACCATTTAAGGGCGCCTTTATTTGCATAAATGGTTTAAGTGACCCGAAACATGTTTTTACATAATTTTCTCAATATTTATAAAGTAGACATCACATTCAGAAGTATTAAGGCTCAGTATGGCAGTATTTGATTTCAATTCAACCTCAAAAACACATGCTACGAGAACCCTGGTTAATGCATCCAAAAAGGATAATCTATTGTTTTTTTTATATATCCAAAACACTTTTAGACCCTTTTTAAAAAAAAAAAATAGAATGGATGTTATCTTTTGAACAATCTTCTTGAAAATGAATAAAGATTTTTCATGATTTTCCATGATTTCAGGTCAGAAGGTCAGAACGCACTCTCTGACTTTGATGAGATCTCTTCTTGCATATTAATAAATTACAGTTGGTCTTTAAAATATTTAAAAAGAATGAATATTTAAATAAGTTCCCGTTGTTTTGTTTGATATATAGGTGTCGCACTGTGGATGTAGCCGTAAATCTAAAAAAAATAGACGTCTCGGATCATCTGTTGGTGCAAAGCTGCGTCAGGGAACGAGAAGAGAAAATCTCCTCTGATTGTTTGCAGTCGTCTGTGGCAGCAAACAGCCAAACCTATATAACTGTATCATC
Source organism: Carassius gibelio (assembly GCF_023724105.1). NCBI lineage: Eukaryota > Metazoa > Chordata > Actinopteri > Cypriniformes > Cyprinidae > Carassius > Carassius gibelio. The sequence goes on along the minus strand of NC_068371.1, from coordinate 3,246,569 downwards.
CAGCTGCTCCTCTCTATCCAAACCATCACTCTACCTCTCCTCAAAGTCTCCGTCCACTTCCCCTTTTGCTGGAGCTGTTTGTTCAAAGCAGTCTCTTATTGGGCGTCTTAAGGCTGAATGTCTGTTATCTTCCCTCGCTGTCAGCGTTCCCCGTCTGGACTTGGATGCGTATCCTTCTGTCCACCAGAGGGCAGCAGAAGCGCCCTGCCACAGGGACAGTGCATCCTCTCCACCTCTCAAAGAGACGGGGAACGTCATCCCAACCAGCTCCCAGACTCCCAGAAACCCTGAAGGAGATGTTCAACACTCGTCTGCATCATCCCGACCCCCTCCGGTCTCTCCGTCTGCCTCTGCAGCTTATAGCAAAACACGTCCTCCTGCTGTGCCTAAAGAACGCACTGGGTCTGGTACTGGCACCGGCCGCAAAGTTTGTGTGAGTGGACTTAATGTCAGCCGCTGGTCAAAGAGGGGCGCTGGAGAATTCAATGAAAAGCGGAGGAAAAAGGACGGACGGATAAAGACGGTGTCAGGAGACTGGGGCAGCATGTCTTCTGCAGGGGTCAGTTGTCACTGTCATACACTCCTGTGCTCATTTTACTGTAGCTAATAGTCATTTACACTCTTTGACAAGTAGATGAAGTTTTTTTTTACATTTTATATATGGTTTTTACGTTTTATAATTTGTTTTTTTGAGTTGCACATTTCAGATATCTATTACGAAATGTATGCATGGGTCCATTCACATTTATTATTAGTTAAGCAGGTAATATATTATATATTTTTGTTTACTTTAGGCGATATCCGAACTAAAATTCTGAGGATTTATTTATTTATTTTTTGCTAAATGCCACTTAGTTGTTGTAACTGATTGAATTGGAGTTAAATGGAAGGATTGAATGTTTAATCCGCTTGCTTGTCTTCTCTGTGTGTTCATGCAGGACTCCGCATGTGGCTGGATGCAGGGCACCAGTGGGATCGGTCTGGCTGTGACGCCTCTCAGGATGGAGCAAATGAATCTGTCTTCCATTCTGACCAACTTTACTCCCGACACACTCACGACACACTCCTGGGGCCGACTAAAGGCAGCACTGTCCCTGCATAAGAAGAAGACTGGTATGTGTCTGCAGCAGACCGGATAAGCCAGTAGTCTACGATTCATACACCAAACTACTCTTAGTTTGCATATCTAAGAGCTAAAGCGGCATTTGACATGTTAAATGACAGCTGGCCAGCATTTAGTGCCACCTTTGTTTTGATAGCGCTCTCCTTTTGACAACTTAAAAGCATGTAAAATGGTCTTAAGTGCTTGTCACTTTTCCTAAAAGCTCTCGTTATGTATAAACACCTGAATGTGTGTGTGTCCGACAGCATTTGCCACCCCTCGCCGCTTGGCTCAGGCTCATCTGAAGTCCCCAGGTGCTGTATTTCCACCTGACCACAGTCTAGACCTGTTTGCTTCCCCTTTCTGTACACCGTCCAGATTCCCAGCTTCACGCTTGCTCCGCTCCACCATCAACACCCCCATGGTAAAGACAACACTCAACACTAATGAACAGGTTTTTTGCTAAAGGTCTAGTTTAACTCGAGGAGGTTTGGGATCAGTAAGATTTATAATGTTTTTCTCTCTCTCTTATGGTCATCAAATCAGGAAAAAAAAATACAGAAAAAACAGTAATATTGTGAAAATATTATTTCAATTTAAAATATAGTTTTTGTATTTTAATGCACTTTAAAAAATAATTTATTTCTGTCTTGTGTCACATGATCTTCAGAAATCATTCTGATTTATTATCAGTGTTGGAAACAGATGTGCTGCTTAATATACATACACATACAGACATACTTTTGGAACCTTTGATGCTTTTTTCTGGATTCTAATATAAATAAAAAATAAAAAAAGAACAGCATTTATTCAGAATAGAAATATTTAGTAACAATATAAGTCTGCACTGACTTTTTATTTATTTATTTTTATCAATTTAACACCTTTTTGCTGAATAAAAATATTTTCCCCAAACGTTTGAAAAGTAGTTTATATTGTTACAAAAGATTTCTATTTGATATAAATAGTGTTCTTTTTAAATTAATGTCTTCAATAAAATGTTATTGTAATATGTGACCCTGGAGCACAAAAGCAGTCTTGAATCTCTGGGGTGTATTTGTAGCAATAGCCAAAAATACATTTTAAGGGTCAAAATTATCGACCCATTCTTTTATGCAGAAAATCATTAGGATATTAAGTAAAGATCATGTTCCATGAAGATAGTTTATAAATGTTCTACTGTTTATATATCAGAACTTAATTTTTGATTAGTAATTTGCTTTTTTTAAGAACTTCATTTGGACAACTTTAAAGATGATTTTCTCAATATTTAGATTTTTTTTGTTTTTGCTCTCTCAGATTCCAGATTTTCAAATAGTTGTATCTCAGACAAATATTGTCCTCCCAACAAACCACACATCAATGAAAAGATGATTTATTCCGCTTTAAGTTGATGTATACATCTCAATCTAAAGGTCAAGGGTCACATGTGGTAATATCTAACAGAACTAGAGATAATTCTTATCTCTTTGTTCCAGATTTCATTACAGATCATCTCAATGATTTCTCTTTGTCTCTATTCTCCTTTTTTTTGACCGTCCTCCCTTGTCTGTGGTCTAGGCTTCGTATGATGAAGATATCAGTGATGCAGAAAAAGTGTATCAGGAATGCCATCAGAGCGGCCCACTTTCCTTCAGTGACTGCATCCCTCCGGCTCGCATGAAGCTCTGCAGCAAGATCGGAGAAGGGACGTTTGGAGAGGTCTTCTCCACCATCAACGATTCCAACAAGACCGTTGCTCTCAAAGTATGTGCACGTGATAACTGCTGTCGGACACATCCCAGACACTCGTAGTATTTACCTGTTTATCTTTATCTATAGATCATCCCAGTAGAAGGCAGTCAGCAGGTCAATGGTGAACAACAGAAAACCTTCGGCGAAATCCTCCATGAAATCATCATTTCCAAGTAGGATGTCTTGCATAGTTTTGGAAAATCTGAACGTAATGGTGTGTAGATATTCAAACGCATCTTTAAATGTTATTACAGAGAGCTGAGCTGTCTTAACATGAAGGAGATCAACAAGACAGACGGTTTCATTGGGCTAAACAAGTATGCCTTCTTTACTTCTCTGCTAGCTTGAATATAAAATGAGGAGATTTGTGTGGGGTAGAGTTATAAGTGATTTTTCTTTTGTGAGTGAACTATTCCTTTATCTTTTAGTCTTCATTGTGTTCGTGGATGTTATCCGGACGCTCTGCTCAAAGCCTGGGACAAGTTTGACCGTCAGAAGGGATCTGAGAACGACAGACCTGGTAAAAACTATGATATGCCTTTTAATTGTATTATGATATTTAATGTCTATAAATGTAGTACTCATTCTATGGCACAGATTTCTTTGATGACGAGCAGCTGTTTTTAATCCTGGAGTTTGAGTTTGGAGGGAGTGATCTAGAGAACATGAACGGAAAGGTACCTCGAGCGCACTTTTAATTTGTGAACCGTTTGGACTTTTTTTTTAGGTGAACTGTTCCTTTAGAAGTCACTGTAATATCTAAAGCTGTTTATTAGAAGTTTGGTTTTCTTACACTTTGAGCTCTAGCGTTTAAAGAGTTTATGTGTGTGTACCGTCGCAGCTGTCTTCCCTGGTCCAGGCCAAGAGCGTTCTTCATCAAGTCACTGCCGCTTTGGCTGTAGCCGAGCAAGCGCTGAGCTTTGAACACAGGTGAGGTGTTGTAAATGTACCTCGTGTGTAAACCCTCTGTCTGTCAGTGTAAGCTGATGTTAGCGTTGTGTGCTGGGGTTTCAGAGATCTTCACTGGGGAAACATCCTGGTGAAGGACGTCAAGCACAAGCACAATGAGTTCATCCTAAATGGAACGGTCCATTCCATCGAGACACGGGGGGTTCACGTCAACATCATCGACTACTCGCTCTCACGCCTGGAGATCGGTCAGTCTCGGCAAACTCCAACTCATTTTGCTGCAACTAGTTTGTTGTCCCATGTTCCCACGTTTAATAATTATATTAGAGATTATTTTCAGGTCCTTCCTTGACTTTCTCAGTTGAGATCTAACAACTCAAGTCCTGGTTTCACAGACAGGGCTTTGACTAAGCCAGGATTAGACCATCCTTTAAGTAGTTTTTCTTAAACATGCCTTAGAAAACAAACCACTGGTGTGCATCTTGAGCGAAAATAAAGCCACTGATGTAATTTAAGATCAATCAGTGCAAGTTTCTTTCAGATTGACACAGCTCAGACTTTTCAGCATTTTAGTCTGAGACCACGCTTAAGCCTCGTCTGTGAAACTACATTCACAGACATTACAGTACTGACAGTGTGTAGAATTAATTATAGCAAACTTTAATTTCTTGAATTACTTATAAAAGTTGTTGATTTGGATTTGTGAAGCTTCACTGTGTAAGGAAAAAAAAAACTACTTATCAATATTTGGTCCCAAACTAGCTAAGCTCACTCATTTTCATCCAGCTTTTCTATTCTTACAATGAACTGTGTGAACTTTTTTTTCCCCTTCATGTTTACAAATGTTAAAAATTGACAGTTGTCCTTTCAAAAGTTTATTTTAGGTTAAATTTGCAACCTTGTTTCCATTATTTGTTCAAATTAATGTTACTTTTACATCAATCACAGTGATACAAATGAATAGGATAATTTTGAGAATGTTTGAAACCTCTTGTCTGTGTCTCTCTCTCAGATGGACTGACGGTGTCATGTGATATCTCTAATGATGAGGAGCTGTTTATGGGTCAGGGAGATTATCAGTTTGAAATCTACCGTCTAATGAAGAAAGAAAACAAGTATGTCCTTCAGCCTCAGACAATGTTATTTAAAGTCTTTCATTCTAAACCATTGATTCTCATCTCTCTCTCTCTCTCTCTCTCTCTCTCTTAGTAACTGTTGGTCCACATATAATCCTCATTCCAACGTGTTGTGGCTACACTATCTAGCTGAGAAGCTGTTAAACATGAAATACAAGAACAAAGGCCAGACCAGCCAGCAGAAGACGCTGAAGAACGCCCTCACATCTTTCCAGTCGGAGATTCTTCGTTTTCCGTCGGCTACAGAAGCTCTTATGAACTGCAGGCTCTTTCAGTGAAAGATTTTTTTATTTAAATTTTTTTTATTAACACAAACGATAGACCTGTATTAGAATTACCAGTCCAGGGCAAGGAGCGATATTCTAAAGTTCTGTAAAAAAAAAAAAGAAATAAAAAAATAAAATCATGCCATTTAAAAAAAAATAATTGTAATTTATTGACATACGTTAATTATCTTGAGATAGTTACAGGTTCGGCATTGCATGGCAAAACCAGCTTTTCTTGCAATAATTTTTTTTTTTTTTTGAAGAAAAGTCTTAGTATTTCACACCACATGAAGTCACCTCCATGCTCAGCAACTCGTCATCCTTTCTTCATGGTTTAATGCATAATCTCATGACATTTTAAGACACTGGGTCTGTGTGCTGCCGCTCGTTCGACAGAATAAAACTGAGATGCATGCTATAGGAAAGCTTATTTGGTGTTAGCTTGTAGTTGAGTGTAATAATGCAGAAAAAGTAGACTTTGGTGAGCTTGTTTGGGGCCGGAGGACCTCAGAAAGAAAAGTATTTGGTGAACCACTCCTGTTTTTGAGGCTCTTGTCCATCAGAGCCTGTCTCAGCAGGAGTCCTGGAACAAAACACAACAGGAAATGTAGATATGGGAGAAAAAGAGTTAAGAAAAGAAAACACTGAATCAGGAAAAGGGGGGTTATTGTTCGCATAAAAAGTATTTGAATAAGTATTTCACACAAAATGTCTGGATTTTATTTTTTATATCAAGGTTAGAATGTATGCATGCACCTAATTTTTTATGTATTTTTTATCTTGAATATGCAAGGCTTCAGGTGTCAGCTGCCTCATATGTGTTATAGTGTGTGCCGTTACTGCACATTTTGACAAATATAGTTGGTCATCTGACTAATCTAGATTTTTTTCCCCAACCCCCTTTTGCAAATATTCAGTGCTGCTACTTGCATTAAACAAAAAGGTGTAGAGATAAAATAATAGGGACTCTAAATAAGATCTTTATTAGTCTTTGGAGTAGTTATGAAGAGTTATTTAAGTATTTTTTTTAAATACTATTATAGTGTTGTATTTGCATGTTTTCATTTTAATTTAAATCTTTTGTTTACATTTCAATTAAAATATGCATTTTTTTCATGCATTTTTCAGATAAATATAAATTGTATATTGAGTTTTTCTCAGAACAGAAACAGCACCACATACATAGTTTGGATAAAGCATCTGTTTAAAATAAAATATGCATTGATGCATTATTAATTCTCAGTATGGAGATATTCTCAATGCATTGCGTGATTACCTGATGATGTGTTGGCTGTAGTTGATCTGATCTTGTGAAGGTGGATGTTTGTGTCTGATGGAGGCTCTGTGTTCAGCATTAGGGGGCGTGGGTGTGTGTGTTCTTGTTAGGGTGGTGTCTCGCCCGCCCTGTTCCAGACTGGATAATCCACGCTCCATAACCGCTGAGCATTTGGCCTCGGGTGACCCCACGGCGTATGAGCAGAGGTTCAGGATGCTAGTTTCCTCAACCCTCTTTTTCTATATACAGAAGACGGATTCATTCTGAGCTTCAGTGAATATGATCCTGGATGAATGGAATTCTGACGTGATGTGGGATTCTGTAAAGTGTGTATGCTACCTTCATAGTAGGCGTGAGGGTCCCTGCTTGTGTCCTAGAGTCATAAGGCTTCAATATTTCATCACTGCACAGAGGAGGATGCTGGGACAGCTGGTGGAGGTCCTCCTGAAATAGAGAAATGTGATGAGCTGAGCATCCAGTGTCTGTTACGTGTCTCTGTGTGTGTGTGTGTGTGTGTGTGTGTGTCTTACCACTAGACTTCTGATGAGTTGGTCTCTCTCGCTCAGCTTGTCCTGTAGTTTAGCAATGTTGTGTAAGTCTTCTACTCTCCTCTTTCCCCTTTCTTCCCTTTCTCTCAACCTGCAAACATAAGAATCAAGCACACAAAGCAGACATACAAATATTAATTAAATGCAACTTTAATCAATTTAATGTATACCTAATATAACTAAAAAAAATTCAGTTTAATATTATATATATATATATATATATATATGAGTGTGTGTGTGTAAATGTTATATAAAGCAGTCTTAAGTCTCTGGGGTATAGTTGTAGCAATGATTGTATGAAAATACATTGTATGGTTCAAAATTATATTTAGCTTTTATGCCAAAAATTAGGATATTATGTTCCATGAAGATATTTAGCAAATTTCCTACTGTAAATATATCAAACCTTAATTTTTGATTAGTAACATGCATTGCTAAGAACTTCATTTGGACAACTTTAAAGAAGATTTATTAAATATTTAGATTTTTTGCACCCTCAGATTTTCAAATAGTATCTCGGTCAAATAAAGGGATAGCATTATCTTTACTTTATGCAATACTATGTCTTTATTCTTATATATATATATATATATATATATATATATATATATATATATATATATACATATATATATATATATATATATATATATATATATATTATAACTTTATTTACTTACTAATTGTTTTAACTTGATTCTTGAAATCTTATTTTAGATTTGAATGTTGCATTAAAATACTATCAAACTTCAGATTAAGACTTGTATAACATGATTTTCTAATATATACAATAATGAGTAAATTCTAGTACCGCTGGTTTCACATTAGCAATAAGGGAGTCTGTTTATATGATGCAATAAAATGCAAAGTGGTAGTAAAATACAGTTAAATAGAATGTTACGTACTGCATTTTTATAGCTACAGTTATTGTCAAATTAGCTATTATATGCATGCATTGTGTCGAGGAATGTGGAATTTGGTTTGCGTTGTGCATTATTGATGTGGGAGGAGTAGGTACTCTGTTTCCAAGGCAACTATGCGGGCCTGTAGTCGTGTTTGGGCTGATATTATGGTCTGGATCTCCATTGTGTGCTCTCTCTTCACACACTCATCTGGTTCCTCCGAGAAACTGCACATCAGATACAAATAAATCAGTCTCAGACATGTATATATAGCAGATATCAGATTTACTTCTAAATCTGCACATTAATGTGAAAGCCGTTTCTACCATTGAATACAAAATAAAAAGCTAATTGAGACTTTTAATCTCAGAATTTTGAATCTTTTAGTTGCATGTTTCATGTTCTGAATTTTATCAGAATTGCATGATATAAAATTTTCAACGTATTAGAAGATATGCTCGGTTGTGTTCCTTTAAGGGGCTGATTTTCTATAGCTGAAACTGATTTGAATGGGAATAAATAAGCAGTTCTTGACCAGAATAAGCAGCATAGTTTGCCAATGAGTGTGTGTGTGGTCATCTTGTTATTGACCTCCTGTCTGTGTGTGTGACCTCTGACCTCTTGTGTTTGTGCTCCTCTGTTTGTTCTCTCTGTGTTGCACTCATGCGATCTTTCAGATCTCCGTTCTCTCTCTTTAGCTCCTGGACCTCGCTGCTCTTCTCATCCAGCTGTCTCTCTAGAGACTGTAAGCGGTTCTGCTGCTTCAGATCCTGAGAAGGGGATGAGAGAGAGACATAGATGTGGGGTAATGAACCAATGTGTGTAATATGTGTGTGTGTCCCCGTGTGGCTTGTATGTGTACCTGCTGCAAAGCCATCATTTGTGTGTGTGTGTGTATTTCGTTCTGAAGGTCTTCGATCTGCTGAATGTGTCTCTGGGTGACCTGTCTCACCCACTCCGTGTGCTGCTGGGTCAGCTCTGCCTTCTGCTTGTCTGTACACACACACACACACACACACACACACACACACATTAGATCAGACATGCTTACAAAGGTTGACATCTTCAGTCCTGCTCTTGCTCTGCTTTAGTCAGTGGCACTAGATGATGCATTTGTGCAAAATAAGTAAGTATTATAGAAAACATGCAGCTTTGAAGCATGCACAAACATTCTGTGTGAGGCGTGATGGTTACCCAGCTGGAGTTTGTGCTGTGTGAGCAAGCGCTGTCTTTCTGACTGAAGTTCCTCATGGGCTTGTGCTTCGAGGATCTGAAGAGCACGCTGGTGATTTAACCTTTCCTCACGCAACACGCTTCTGTCCTCCTCGTCTTCATCTTCCTCTTTAACCACCTACAGCACAACACCAAATCACTAACACACAGAGTTCTTGTGTGTGCTCTGTCATCATCTGAACTGTTTCTGTCAACACAGTCAAAGTAAATGGGCTCCAACACATCATTTTTCTAAATAACTTCTTTTGTATCCCAAATGAATGAAGAAATACACAGGTTTGGAATGACTTGACAGAATGTTGTTTATCCCTTTAACGGCACAAAAGCAGTCTTAAGTCTCTGGGGTATATTTATAGCAATAGCCAAAAAACATTGTATGGGTCAAAATTATAGATTTTGTTTATTTATTTCAAAAATCATTAGGAAATTAAGATCATGTTCCATGAAGATAATTAGTAAATTTCCTATAATAAACATATAAAAACGTACTTTTTGATTAGTTATATGCATTCCTAAGAATTTCATTTAGACAACTCTAAAGGTGATTTTCTCAATATCTAGATTTTTTTTGCATCCTCAGATTCCAGATTTTCAAATAGTTGTATCTCAGACAAATATTGTACTCCTAACAAAAAAACTGACCCTTATGACTGGTTTTATGGTCCAGGGTCATATAACAGAAATGTGTTAAATGTATTTTCACATAGCATCAATATTTTTGTTAATATTTAGGTCAGGTAATTTTTTTAGAACATCTATCATTAATTATGAAACATTTATAATTTACACATTTGTACTTTTTTTTTTTTTTTCTAAAGATATTTTGCTTTTGCAAGGACTGGAACATTCTAGGAGCGTCTGTAATGTTCTGTGATATTCTAGTGCTTTCTGGAACATTTAAGTCATAACACAGAAAACAATTGTCATCCAGCAATTACCTTGTTGTTATAACTGTTGTTATTAGCTCAGTATCATATTGATGCACACGAGTAATAACACTCACCTGTAGCTGCTGCTTCATCAGTCTGTCTTTCTCCTCAATGATGGAGTGAAGCTGAGATCTGAGCGAGCTGTTCATATCTCTCGTCTTCTGGATCTCCTGCTTCATTCGCTCCATCTCTCCATCACCATAACGTCTCTCTCTCTCTCCTTCCATCTTCTCTGAGAGCGCTCTCCTCTCCTCCAACTACAAACACAGATGTGTATGTGATGGGTCTAAGGAGACTGTGTTTGTGTGTGTGTGTGTGTGTGTTACCTGTGTCTGCAGTTCTTCTACTCTGTGTTGCCACTGTTGGTTCGTCTTTCTGATCTCTTCCTCTCTTTCTCTCTTCAGTTCCACGATCTGATCAGAGAACTGCTTCTCAAACTGTAGCCTACACAAACACACACACACACACACACACACGCATTTTTTTAAATTAATAAAATTGCACTTTATACCCATTTTACACTTCAAAGTCAAAGTTAGCACATTATTGCATCTGACGTGTTTCCGCTTGAGTTCTGGTTTAATTGACCAACATGTGTTTAAAGACTGCGTAATATTATTATAACATTACTGTTTTGTTAAGTTGCACACTGTTAGGTAAAAGCATTGTGTGCTGTTGCAGAAATACACAAAAACTACATCCATCCGGTTTGGGCAAACTATATTCACTATATTCACTACCGTTCAAATGTTTGTGGCCAGTAAGATGTTTTTCTTTTTTTTGTCGAAGGAAATTAATCTTTTATTCAGCAAAAATGCATTTAATTGCTAAATACGTTTGGTAAATTGATAAATGCATTAGATAAGTTTTCATAAAAATATGAAGCAGCACAAACTTTTCAGCATTGATAATAATCAGAAATGTTTCTTGAGCCTCAAATCAGCATATTAAAATGATTTCTGAAGATCATGTGACACTGAATACTGGAGTAACGATGGTTTACAATCACAAAAATGATTTTTATGCATTTTATTAAAATCTAAAACAATGGTCAAACATTATTTGCATTTAAAAGAAGTTGATTTTTGACCTAATAAATGCACTTTTGGTGAGCATAAGATAAATTAAACATTAAAAAAAAATCCTAAAACTCATTAATGAATCACATATTTAAAATGCCTCCAAATGAAACATGCAATGTGAGCCAGCTTCTCTCTGTCCGGCGCACCTGATCCTCTCCTCGATTCGGTGATTGCACTGTTGTAGAAGGTCTCGCTCTTGCTGTAGAGCAGAAATCTCTGCCTGTAACACTTCCTTCTTTGCAGTGAACTCCTCCTGTGGGAGACATTAAAGAAGAAAGGAGGACAAGGATGAATGGAAGGACAGATCCATGGATTAAGGAATGCATGGTGTGCAGTAATGCGTAGGGACTGAAACAGGACTGACCTGTGTTTGCTGCATGCTGCTGCGTGTGTTTTCCAGTTCTTCTCTCACTCGAACACACTCCGAGCCGCATGTTGTCTGCCGCTTCACCTCCTGCTCTCTCTCTTTTGCTCTTTCCTTCTCCTCTTCTCGTTCTCTCTCCAGCGTCTGAATCATCTCCTTCAATTTGGACATCTGCAAGCCAAGAAGACTCAGATCAACAAAAACCTTCTACAGAATCTTAATTTAAAGCAACCAGAGGTTAAGGTTGTTTCTCATGGAGATACAATGGGTCTCAATCTATTCTTTAGTTCAGGAGTAAAGTAATTGCATATTACAAACGTAATCTTGTCAAAAGTGAAATTTTTTAGAGCAATAAACTTTTAGGAATAAATTGAGGGGAACACAATACGTCAAAATGCAAATGTCTAGGAAGCACACACTTCAAATTTCAAATACAATCCCCATTGTACGATTTAATTCATTTTACAGAAACTTGAATAGCTCTACTCTCAACCACTAGAATATGGAAATAACTGTTATTGTACCTCTTAATCAAATAGCAAAAAAAATAAAAAATAAATAAATGATGATGACGTTCTTCCTCAAGTGTTTTCGTCTTGTTCTCTGGTGCAAATATCTAGAGACTTCAATCAAGATCCATTTACTGGAGATGCAAAATGACACATGAGAAACTGTGTAAATCAAAATGAAGTGAGTTTATGAGAACAAATCATGCCAATCTTCATTTTCTTTCACAGGTGAATGTATCTTGATTTAAGCATGTTTAGACATTTGAATTAGAAATGCACACGATATTTAAAGCTAACATCTTTTTGTTACACTGGTTGAAAATCTCTTCAAGTCCTGATAGCAATCAATCAACAATTAAAGTGAGTTGTGAAAGTTATAATATTACACTGTGCATTTACGTCTAAATGCCATTATGTTTAATGCATGCACACAATTTATAATAACTTTGTATTTTGTTACTTTGTGACATCTACAACAAAGAAGCCTGGTGGCATGTTCAAAGATGTTGTTTATAAATAACTAACTAAATATTAATGCACTTAAAATAGGAAATTGAGTCACCTGTGTCCTGATATTTAAAGGAGGTTTTCAAAGGTTTGGTCATGAACTATTGGTTGTGCAACAAAATAGCGCTGCCAGATAATTACAGCAATGCTGAAGTGATTGAAATATGAGGACATGAACTGAGAGATCTGCATTGTGCAGTGTAAGTTCACTTATGCTTTCTATTCTAAATATAGCTTTAAATAAAACAATTGCTCATGAGGATATTTTAATCTCAGCAATTCAGCAGCACTGTCACACTGTGAATTAGATAACCTTCCTTTCAGCCCTGTTCATTTCCTAAAACACTTTGCAGGTGCTATGTAACCCATCTGCATTATTTTGCAAATCTGTAAAGAAACACTATCATACATCGCCTGAGTCTTTAACCACTTAGAAAGAGTTGTGTGTATATAGCTCAGGTTATTTGTGGTGACCTGATTCAGTAGTAGCTCAACAATCCTATGCAAACATATTCAAGATTGTTCAGGTTTTTAAGAGGAAAAGCAAAGGACAGGTGTGTTTTTCTTCTTCTCTTGTCTGGTATTCTTTACCTCTCTGTGGGACAGCTGTAGTTTGTTGTGTAGCTCTTCTCTCTCATTCTCTAAAGCCTTTCTCTCTTTTTCTGTGGTTTTCATCTGCTCCTCAATCTGTAGACAAACCAACATTATAATGTCAAGTCACCATTATTTGGACAGCGCTTTATACAATCCTGGATGTTTCAATGCAGCTTTACCATGTCAAACAGCAAATAACCTTCATTTTTCAGCTTTTAATGCAAGTGTATCTTAATATATATAAAAAAATTCAGATTATATTACTCATAATCCTGCATTTGCTATTGCTTAACTTGTTTTAAAGAGGGTCCACATCTTTGAGGCTGCTTTTTTTCCATTACCATTTTAGTATTTTATGCATTTGGCATAAAATTCCATCCATAAAAAAAAAAAAAAAAAAAAAAAAAAAACTTTCATTCATTTAGTATTTATATTGCATTTAAGTTATATATTGTTCTTGCATTTCCAGGCAGTTAACACCAAACATACTCTTTGAGCTACAGAACACTTTTGGGTTTTTTCATGTTTTTTATTCTGTATTCTCCTGTCAAAGTTCTCGTCATTGTCATGTGATTCCCTGTTCCTTCATGTGTTCCTTTAATTCAAGTGTCATGTTTTCATTGGTTCATTTTCTTGTCACATGGTCTTTTTTAGTTCTAAATTCTGATTGGTTCATTTTTCTCAGCTCTACTCTGTCATTGGCTGTTCTTGTCATGTGTCTCTCGTATAGTTTTAACAAAATTTGATACAAAAATTTCATTCTAAACCTTCTTTATTTGGTGGAATACGTAAGAAAACATTCCGAGCGTAATACTTCAAATATAGAACATGTCTTGTATGGATTTTATTGTGCTACTTTGTTCTTTTGGGAGCGTGAAACCCTCTGGTTCTCATTTGCTACTCATTCATTGCATGAAAAAGGCTGAACATTTTCATGGAAATGAGAAAAGTCATGCGGGAATGACATGAGGAAGAAGTTTTTATCTTTGGGTTTTTAGCTCACGTAGCTTTAAGAGTTTTTCTACAGCTGACGGCTAATCTCTGCATGTTCATAAAGTTGAGTCAAGTTTCTGAATGCAGAATATTCATCATATGTTAATGTTGCTCTGATTTCAAAATGACCCATTTTTGCAGCTTAGTTTCCATTATTGGTCCAAATGGACTGGGGTTGGAGCACTGCATTGTGAATAATGATGTATGTCTAAGCAGCTGTAACAGTAAAGCCATACTAGTATAGATGGGTCTTTGGAATCTCTTAAACTTAAAAAAACTTCCCAAATGAAGCAATATCAAGATCAAATTGAGAGAGAAATCAAATCAGACAGTCAGTGCCCATAACCAGCCCTAGTATTAACAGGAGCAAATGAGAAGTTATGAAATTATTAGCCAAAAAAAGTGCATCATATGTCAAGAGGACAAAAGTTTGCATGAGAAGAGCAGCTGTAACTTGTCGTGATACCTGCTGCGTCGTCTTCTTCTCTGCGTCCAGCATTGCCTGTGTACACCGCAGCTCACTGGCGTGTTTGCGTATCACTTCTTCCAGTGCTTTCCCAAGCTGTTCTTTCAGCCTGAGTTTCTCTTCTTCCATCTTCTGCTGCACCTGTTTCTTCTCTTCTTCCAGCTCCTGTCTGTCATTCTCTCTTTCGTTGTCCACTTCCTGTTGAAGGCGCCTGATCTCCTCAGTGTGAGCACGCTGCAGCTCCAGGCGCATAGAGGATAGAGCATCTGCATGCTAAAACACACACACACACACACACACACGACTCTTAATGATATAAAACTGTAATCCTTTAGTTCTGAAAGAATGACACAACGTCTTTTAAGCTTCTGATGTGTCAGCCGTGATGTTGTAAGGGCTTGGTTGACCATTAAAATAAATGTTATAGTGTGCTTTACTCATGTGTGTGTGTGTGTGTGTGTGTGAGAGAGAGAGAGTGTGCATGACTTTCATGTCAGAGATTTCACCATTCGGTTTATGTCAGATGCTGTAGAGAATAGAAGAGGTGTTTAAAAGCACGTCGTACAATTCTTGTACAATTTTTCCATTGGAGACAAATTTCGGGCACTGTAAAATATTTTTTTCATTCAGTTATCGGACAATATTAGTAATTCTTTTATCAGTATGTGGACGATGTTGAATATTTGTGCATGCTCCTATTTTTACTTTTTAGATTACCTTTGCTCTCAGCTAATACTCACATATCTTCTTGAATCTATAAAACACCAATAATTGAATAAAAAAAAAAAAAAATACAAAATAAACAAAAAATTACAAAAAAAAAAGTTTAGAGTTTTAAACATGCAATTCAACATATTTTGAATTAGTTTTAGATTTTATTTTTATGAAAACGAAAACTATACGTTTACTTTGTAAACGTGCCTTTGTCATTTTTATTAGTTTTAAGATTTCTATTTAACTTTTATTTTTCATTCAGCTTTTTTCAATTACCGAAAACAATATTTTATCATTTTAATTAACAATATTAGCACTGCTGACACACCCGACTCAGAAACTCAGAACTAACATAAAACCCTCAGTTTTGCGCTTGTAGTTATGACATTGCGGTGCAGTAACTCATAAACACAATCCTTCATCCGTGACGTGAATGCATGTTTGTGGGCGGGGCTTGCCTGTTTGAGCATGCGTGCGTGGTCATTGGATCGGCTGCTGTTCTGAAACTCCAGCTCTTTGTTTCTAATGTTGAGACGACTGAGTTGAGACCTCAGCTCTTCTACTTCAGCAGAGACCCTCACCTGAGACCAACTCTGACTCATTAACTCCTCTGCAGAAATGATGAAGATGATGATTAGATCAAAGGAAGCCAAATATTCAGTGAACAAGCTGGTGATCACAACTCTTACCTGGCAAAAGCAGTCATTTATTTTAACAGAAATGAAATAATAATTATCAAACGGACTATAAACGACAATGGATGATATTAAACTTATTTACCGCTGAAATTATGCAACTATTTTTTATTAAACGTTACATTAGTACAATTAATTATATAATAAAGAATGCATAAAAATATTACGCATTTAATCATGCCATGCAATCCCATGTTTAAATTCTGTAAAATGGGATTTTTCTTACATTCAGAGCATTTTAAGGTTTAAGTAACACAATTACACTTCAGCTTTGTTTCCTGAGATGCAGACAGATGTGGTGCAATGCAATGGAACAGAATGCTTAGATCTCGAGACACATTTTGCAAACTGTCTGACAGCAAAAACAGGGCACTTATGATGGGAGGCTGAAAAAAGAGGTGTGATGCAAAAGGCATAGATGTCCATCATAGATATAGACCAACAATTATAAAAACAGTACTGACGAAACATTGAAAATGCTTCTTGTGTGAGTGTGTGTGTGTGTGTGTGTACCTGACTTGCTCTGTATCTCATTTTCTTGCAGTAATAATCGCTCTTTGGCTACAGCTAACTCCTCGTCTGCCTTCTTCGCCACATCCTCAGCCTCGGCCACCTGGTGACGCCCGTCCTCCAACTGCTCCTCCAGCTCCTGGAGAGAGGAAAAACATCAATAAGCATAACTATTACAATTACTTATACTGCTGTCCCTTTCACACTGCACATTATGTGACAGATCGGCATACATAGGAATAAGTGATGCATGTAATGGCATAAGACTTCGATTCCTCCCCTTGAAATTTCCCTTGCATTGTATCTTGTTCTGTCAAAAACATGCATCCGATGACTTGCATTATATGAATCACCCAGGGTTTCAGCTAAAAATCTTCTGCACTGTTCTACTGAAGACAAAAAAAGTCACCTACATCTCGGATGGTCTGAGGGTGAGTACATTCACACCACATTTTAATTTAAGGGTGAACTGCCCCTTTAAGAAAATATTCCATCACAGCAGCTGCTCTGAGTTGCAGATCTGATTAATTTTCTGTGAAGTATGATGAGCTAAAGAAGGGAGGGTGTTACTCATCTTTAGGCACATTTAAAGCACATTATGTGAAAAGCTACATCGGAGACGGAGGAGTCAATGCTGCATGACTAGCAACTCTTACTGATCTAATCGCTTGGTTTTATCCTGATCTAAATACTAAGTGTAACGGCTTACTTTTGTTTCCCACTTAAAAAAGCCTATGTTATTTTTATTTTCGGCAAGTTCTGTGCAGACTTTGCTGTTGAAACCCTGATTACAGATCTGTGGGGTGTTATCACAGATGGTTTAGTGATTCGTGTGTGCCATCTGTTTCCACACAGCTGTGTGTCTGAGTGACGGGAATTGTGGGTGTTTTTCTGATCCTCTAATCGCTGTCTCAGTGAGATACAGAAGTGTCAGTCACAGCAGTGATTACTGCCCCCTGACACTGAGATGAACACCCCACTGAAAGATTAGGTACACTTCTGGTTTATATTTTATGTATATAAATGCATAAATAGAAAAATGTATATTCACCATATAAATCTCCATGAATTACAAATTCCAGTTTTTCATGATCATGGGAAAATATGATGATAAGGCGAGCTTGTGTTTGAAATTTAAAAAAGTAAAAAAAAAATGTATTCAGTTGATCTATTATTTCTATTTAATTAAACAAGAAAATGTCACTAACATAGTGAGAGCAGTTTACAGCCTAATAATAAACCTAATAACTCTCATTAACAGCTGCTCCACACCTGATCATATTTTCTGTATGTTACATGCCATAAGTGCTAAAAAACTATGTCCAGTATTGTACAGATATTTATTTAAAAGAATTTTGCTCTAAAAAAATCGGTCATAAATTGACACCTGACAAAAAACGAAATTGGTCAGAATTAATTAAAATTAAAATGTTTAATATATTATTAATAATATAAATCAGTAATGAAATATTTTATGAATGAAATATTGAAACTATAATAACCGGGCCATGACTGATACTGATGTTTCCTATAGAAAAAACAACATAAATAATTGTTAAATCTGTCTGTAGAGAAAATATCTGTATCCCCCGAACCACCAATATTATATCAATATTTATATATGTTTATTAAAGTAGAGAGGAATCATACACAATAGTGTCTCATGGAATAACTATTTAAGGATGTTATATTGTCAGGATTCACCTGGAATGAGCAGAAGTGTCAAAAAGTTCATTTTGGAGTTAATTACCTCTACTGTCTCCTGCAGTTCGCTGCAGCGTCTGTTGCTCTCATTCAGCCTCTGTTCCTGAACCTCCAAGTCAGTCTCCGCTTTTCTCAGCCTCTGCTGAAGTGTTGCATTCTGGGACTTGCGGTTTTCTTGCTCTCTCAGGTGCCACTGGTTGATGTGTTCATTGAGGCTCTTTTGTAGCGTCTTCTCAGCTGTCTTTTGCTCCTCCCTCTTCTCTTCCTCCATCTCCTTCATTCTCTTCTTCCACTCCTCCACATCTCTCTTGCATTCCTTCTCCGCTCTCTCCTTCTCCTCCCTGAAAGCCTGAAGCTCCTTTCTCACGGTTTTCAGCTTTTCTTCACACTCCTCCTCTAGTCTCTTTCTCTCCTCCATCTCTCTCTTCCTCTCCTCCTCCAGTCTGTGCATCTTCTCCTCTTCCTCTCGCTTCCTCTCTTCATCTCTGGCTCTGCGTAGCTCTTGGCACTCGTTCTCTAAGCGCTGGTTTTCTTCCAGTGTTTGTTGCAGTAGCTTGTGTTGCTTGTCTCTCTCCGTCTGCAGATTCTGGTAGTCTCTGCGCAGATCTGACGTCTCTTGGTTTAACACAGCTATGCGCTCCACATACTCTATTTCAGCCCTCTGTCCACGCTCCTCCACCTGAAACGGACACACATCCACACATCCTAAGAAGTGATTCTATCCATCTAATATGCTTTTAATGAACACATGTGTATGTGTGAGCACTTATGGGTTTTACTTCCTCTACAGTGGCCTGCAGCTCTAGAAGGCGTGTCCTCAGAATAGATGCTGACTCCTCCTCTTCCTCATCCTGATCTGCTTCCTCTTGCTCCTCATTCTTAGTGTTTAAGGAATATATCACCTATGCATAAAACAAAAACACACACACACACATTATTTATCTGCACTGTGGATTGAAGTAAAGGTGTGTATGTTAACACCACACTCTTAAAAATGAAGAATCTTTACTGGCATCTATGGATGCATGAAGAACCATAAACATACATGAACCTTTTTAATGTACAAAAAAACAAAACAGGTTCTATAGATATAGATTATTAAAAAAATGTTCTTTGGGAACCATAAATGGTTCTTCTATTGCATCACTGCAAAACCCCCTTTTGGAAGCTTTAATTAATTGTAATTTCACGCATATAGCATCTTGTTCTTAGTGATGAAATCTTTCACCTCTAGTACATGTGTGTGTGTGTGTTCTACAGATGTCTGTTTTAACCTTCTGTGAGTGTGTGTGATTTCTTGTGCACAGCTGTGTTTGGCACTTTCAGATCAGTGTCCAGTTTCAAGCATTAGAGGCACTAATCCCAAGCTTCTGTTGTTTGAATGTGTTCGATAAACTATTTATATGAACATGTAATATGTTTTAAACTCCTGGTCCCGTATAAGTGGATGAAAGTGGATGGATGGACACTTTGGATTTCTATATCACCTCCTAAAATAAAGGTTTAAGGTCTGTCCAACTTCAGAGGAACAACTTTGACATAATCTTTTGAAATGATATTTAAGAAATTGAAGTAAGAAACGTGTTCCCATGTCCTACCATAACCCTTTTATCCGTTATCTATCTAGATTTATTCTCCATTACAAAAAAAAGTTCCTAAGAAATAATTAATTGACAGCTAAGCATTAATTGAACCCTTTTGGAAATATATAATGTAATTGTTTAGAAAAGTCTTACAAATACAGTGTAATGATGACTGCATTTTAAGTGAAATCATTCAATCCGTTATTGAAAGAAAAAAAAATTATTACAGTTATCAAATTTCCACGGTATTGTTAAAATGTGCTGGAAATTAATAAAAAGTACTGATACACACACACACCGAAATCATTTCACCAAGCTTTTTCTCAAAACCAACAAGCAACAAATAAAATTAGCAGCATGATGTGCGTTTTGTTTGCAAAAAAAATATTACTTATAGATGACTTACAGCATAACGCTATCTAATTAATGTGTACTGCATCTTCAAATAAAGTTCTGACAAATTTTTTTTTATAAAATTATAAGACTTTCATTTCAAACATTAAATTATTCTAAGAAAGAAACGAATCGAAATGATAAATTATAGGCATTTTATCTTCTCCATGAATAATTCTGCATAAGCTACTTTATTATCCAAAGTGTTTGGGCTTATTTTCCATCTACTAGTTAAGATTTACAACAAAAGTTTGGTCTAATTTTTCCATCAGTCTGAATAAAAATTGCAGACAGGCTGAATGAAAATTTTATTCAATTTAACTTTGATGCTTATTTAATGATTATTGTTGTAAAAATACAAGAAATACATCAGAAAGATTCTGAAATGGTCTATTATTTAATTTTTTAGTAACAGGGTTTAAACAATTGCAAATGAACAGAAAATAAAACAGCTATATTATTTACGGTAGTTGTTCATACACAGTGTTCCTGTAAGCCGACCACCTTCTCTCTTTTTTTCTCTCTCTACTCTTTATAATGTTCAACCTTTTTTTATATTCCTGCCTCTCTGTCACCCTTTCATTCCTTAAACATTAACTCTCATGTTTTACAGTGCATCTAATAAAAGTGAACGCAATGTCATATATCTGTAAGACTGAAATGTCTGCTAGCTTTAAAACGAGCAATAACTTTCCTAGCAGATGAAGAGCAGATAAAAGGAACTGTTTTTGTTTTGTTTACATGAATTATTATTTTAAATGGGAAGTGCCGAAATCCCTGTCTCTCTCAATCTATGTGTCCTTGTTTTCATTTTCTGCAAATATGGCACCTTGCCTCACTACGATCCATACTAATGAAATCTAAGACACGCTGTCTTACTTTCCTTCTTCCTCTTTAACACTCTTTGTGTGTGTGTGTGTGTGAAGGCCTGTTCACACCATTAATGATAACTTTATTAGCATGCATTCCAACATATGCTAAGATTCAGTTTGCAGTTTAAATGCTCAAGCTATTGATTGTGATTTTTGAACTGATTAACTAGCAAAAGTATTTACTCCTCCACCAAGTCATTAATGACAGCCCTATATCGGTGAGCGATCATGGTTTAAATGATAATTACTGTGGTTTTGGGTTTTGACTAGTTAATTTCTCAGCGGTTAAGCAGTGAGTTACGATGTTGTACAGGAAACAAGCGCCGGATTGGAGCTTTTTTAACATTTTCATTTCACACCACCAATAACATTCCCATCATGCTCTTATATCAATACGAGACTGAAGTAGATCAAATCTCATATGCTCCTTCTTGGTAAAAAATAGTGTGGCTTGGTGTGTAGCATTACTAAGCGTCACAAAGCTAAGCTGAATGTAGGGAGGGTATGATTCACACATCTGTTCTTATAGACACACACACACACACACACACACACAGCTAAAGATAACTATTAGGAGTATGTTTACATGATGAAAGAGAGAGGGATTCCACACAGCTGTGACATTCAAGCTCACCCACACAGGTTTGAATTTAAGCCCTGACCTATTTTGTTTAGGAACAGTGTTGCTTTTCCATGTTCCTAACTGCAGAGGACCTTTTTTTTTTTTTTTTGACAAGAATGAAAACGAGGCTTTGAGGGACATGCGTACAGTCCGTTCAATAGCTTTCACCTGGATATCAAACTTAAGAAAAGAAAATAATAACTCCTTTCCAAAATCAACTCCAAGGGAAAAGGCTTACATCTCTCAGCCTTGTTTTCATTCTCAGTAAATATGCATCTTCCCTGACTAGGGGTCATACTAATAAAACCTGATACACACTCTCTCACTTCTGACGGTGTATACATTAGCCATTAATACCAAATAGATTTTATAGCATTTAACCTCTATGTATTAGTTGCACTTCATAACTGGCCAAGAGGATAATAATTTTTCACACAGAGACAGATGTGGTTATGGCTATTGATTTTATCATACATCCTCAAGGTGCAGTTTAACCAAAAACACATCATTCAAACTGAAACTCCCAGTATATAGGGTTTGTTTGATGTGTTTGATTCTATTATTATTGTTGGTGAGTAAATGTATATTTAATTTCACGTGCTGTGAAGAGTATGCAGGTTGTTAGTTGCTTGATATTTTAACAGTTTTTTTATTTATTTATCCAAAATGACAAATAGTATTGCAAATAAATATTGAAGTTCTCTATTTCAGGGACATTATGAGTTTTTAACCCTTATTTTAAGCCATTTTTCCTTTTGCAATTCAAGGGTTATCATTTGTTCATGTAGTGTCAGACATAATTATGGCTATTGATTTTATCATACAACATCAAGGTACAGTTTAATAAAAAAATGCATCATTCACGCTGAGACTCCAGAGGACGGCAATATAAGGCGACTTTTGTGCAAAAGTGTTTGTTTCTAGGAAGTTGCATTTTATTTATAAAATTATATCTCGGTGTATTTCCCGAATGCATCGTTAGCTATCTAGGTCCATAGTTGTAAGGTTACATTTTTATATTACAGTCCTAAAGATGAATAAATAAGAAATGATAAGTACTAAGGCCATCAGAAAAAAAATACTAAGGTACCATGAGAATACACCTCAGTACTGAAAGATTACAAGAATAATGTAATGTTAATAGCCTATTGATTATTTCCTTGGCACTATATTCAAACATACGACTATTGCAGTATGTCTACATTATATCCTAACAAACATAAATCAAGGGTGCTCTATTGCTAGTGGAACAAACACAAAACTGTATCAAATATGGCTTAAATAAACTGAAATGTATTGGAGGACTGTTTATTTATTTGTTTATTTTGCCACGCTGAACTAGTCTGCCACTTTAATAACCTGATAAGGTGACAAGCTTCTTCTGGTCTTAACAACTGGATGCTGCTTGCTCATGAAGTTCTCCACACCAATCTAAACCTGATGATAATAACCCACATCTCTGTTGCCAGTGATCACTCAGGGGTCAGATTATTTTAGATGAGCCCTTTAAAGCGTGGACTTCACTAGCATTCCCTCACCTAGCTATATAAACTCCACGAAAGTACATTTGCTACCACACATGATATCTACAGAAGTCGTGACTTGTCTTGGATCACCTGCATCCCCTGTATTGAAAAGACAGTGATGCGACACTGAGTCCATTAAAACCTTGTTGCATTCCATGAAAAAACACCAATGGCTCAGACAGCATATATACTGATACGTGTCAAAGATTTATATTATGCACTGTCTTCAACCCTGCCTTAAAGTAGCCTACATTTAAATGATGCAGCCTATATTTTGCGCAATAGCAAAAAGGGTAATTCGCGCGCGCACACACATATAGGCTGGTAAAATAACGCGCTTACCTTTGTCAGCTGAGCTATTTTCTTGCACATACTCGTGTGCATTTGATAATCATACAGTTCCTGCTCTACATTCACTTTGGGGATATCCGCGACAGCGGTCCCGTTACATGCACCGCTCTTCCCGCAGCTTGAAGCCATAGGAACCTCTTTGTTCAATCACAAGCTGGGCTGCGCAACACCCTGCTCGCCTCTGCGTGATCCTGAAGGTAACTTTAGAGTCCTTACGACAGCCTAGAACATCGTGCATGCTGCAGCGACCGGAGAACACCCTCCACAGCTCACGAGACAATGCCATCGGTGCCCCCGGACACCTGTCTCACCCGGGGTGTGACTACAGTCTTACATTACTGCAGTGTAATCATAACCCCTCCTACAGGAACACCCGCGCGCCCGGCAACACCATAAACATAAGCACGCGCGGCTTTGATATACAGGCTACTGTTAATATTCATACTCACTCGTGCCATTCTACATGCAGTTTTAAACCAAGAGTTATTAAATAATAAAAATATTGCTTTCAAAGGAGCTGAACTAGCTAAAATCTGGCCCACCTGTTTATAGTGAAAAATCAACCCACAGCCAGTGCTGGCTAGTAATCGATTACCTGTAATAATCTGGATTATGTAATCAAATTTAGAAAATGTGTAATACAAAAAATGTTCGCAATTATGAATGTAATCAATCAACTTAGTAAGTTTTTTGACCCTATTCACCTGCAGTGTCTCGCCTTAATTAAAGGATTTTTAACCATCTTTGGAAGGCTTTTATGTCTTTCAAACACTAATTCATGTTATTTTGTATTCCCAATTTTTTTTTTTTTTTTTTTCCCAGCTAAACCTCTTTCACCTAATATATTTACTTGAGATTAAAATTCTTTTTTTTTAAAAATTAAGTATCACATTTGTGGTTAATGGTCAAGTGACATGTAGGTAAATATATATATATTTTTTGTAAGCATTTTGTTTTGATTATTGTTTTTAAATGTTTAAGGCTATGATTTACTAAAAAAAAATATCTATGGTTTATTAATAGGTATTAAAAATATTTATTTTGATTTTTTTTTTTTTTTATGATTTAATTAGGCTAACTGTTAACTTATCACTAAACCCCCTGCAGTTCCTTTATGAAGCCCAGTTTGGAAAACATTGAAATATAATGTTTAATTCACGTTATAATGTTTATAACAAATGTTGGAAATTATTGTCTTCCTCTTCATACTTTCATATCAATATGGTTCATCATATTCAAATCAATGTGAAAAGTATTCTTAAAGTAGCAATCTGATTCTATTACCTAAAATGTGTGCAGAAATTGATTAATTTAATACCTACAATTTTTGTCATGTAATTTGGAATCAGTGTCTATTCTAGATATTCTGTTCTATTATTTCTCAGCGTTTAAAGGGGTTGGGATTACAGGATAAAGAGTTTTATTAAATCATTATAGAGATATTTCTATGTTAGTCTCTACTACTTAATAAAGTTAAAATAATTACAATTTTAACGCGGCTCTTACTAATAGACTCAGAACGCCCCCTGGAGGTATAGTATTGGATTACTACGAACGTAGCTTGCTATGATTGACAGCCCGAAGCGGAAGGAGGCGGTCCTACGATTCTCTCGCGAGAGGATAGTTTGAAAAAGTGGCGCTTCAACGTCTTTCCAGACAGAAGTTTCAAAAGCGATTTCTTGCAGGTACGACTAAGATTAAACCATTTTCCCGAAACGCGTTGATCAGAAATTAAGTATTATACAGAGAAACTAACAAGGATGAATGTTCTGGTAAACTTTAAGTAGTTGAAAACTATAATTATGAGTTAGTCCTTCGTGTTTTTGGATCAATGCTAATGCTAAGTGTCGATGCGAACAGTTCCTAAACATAAACAAACGCTCTCACAGAGGGAAAACTATATTTTATTCAGCTGTTTCACATGTTTACTTATTTTATTTAGTATGGGACGTCATCTAGTTGTGTAGTATGTGCTAACGTTAGGTCATTTAATGAATCACTCTTTATTTATATCATTAAAAGTGGTTCGAGGAAAGATCAGGTAACGATTCTGAGGTATCTCTGTTTGTCGAATTAACTTTAACCTGTCAAGTGTGCTATTAACAGCTAAAGACAAAATAACGTTACATGTTCAAGTAGGTGTCTTTCATTTGCTATCTTTCTGAAATGAATGGATGTGTTGGTTTTATATAATATAATGTATATATCATTCACACATGTGTTTTGTATGTGTGTTTCAGTAACATCAACATGTCTGGAGACAGTGATCTAGAGATTGAAGAGGCTTTCCGGAGAGCACAGAAAGCTCATAATAACAAGGCCAAACTTGTTGCCAGTTTGAAGAACAGATATAATAAGGTACAGCAGCAGATGTAACGTTACATTAAACAGTTCACATTATGATATACCACCTTTTTTGGGTTAGGGTTAGGAAATGTGTTTTTGGGAGATGCATTTAGTTTATAAATGACTTCTGTTTGTCATAATGATTGATTCTGTTGATTCATTAGTTTGTACAAAAAGCTCAACTGTTTTCAACTTCGATAATAATAATGTGAAGAAATGTTTTTCGAGCCCTAAATCTGCATATTGGTTTGATTTCTTATGGTTCATATGACACTAAAAACTATGCTTGAACGTTTGCATAACAAAAGCATATAGTAAAAGCAATCATTGTCATTTAGAAATATAGAAATCTCCCAACATAAACTCTTTGTATATTGCAAAAGCCAGGAAATATGGCGGCTGAAATCAACATTTTAAATGGAAAACATTTTTCACAATATTTTTTTACTATGTTTGGTGAAATAGATGCAGTTGAATGGAACAGGTGCATCTCAATAAATTAGAATGTCGTGGAAAAGTTAATTTCAGTCATTTAACTCAAATTGTGAAACTCGGGTATTAAATAAATTCAGTGCACACAGACTGAAGTAAATTCTTTTAATTGTGATGATTTAGGCTAGGCTCACATTGCACAAAAACCCACCAATTCACGGTCTCAACAAATTAGAATACTTCATAAAACCAATAATAAAAAAAATATTTTAGTGAATTGTTGGCCTTCTGCAAAGTATGTTAATTTACTGTACATGTACTCAATACTTGGTAGGGGCTCCTTTTGCTGAATTACTGAAAATAACTTTTCCACGACATTCTAATTCAAGACACACCTGTAGAAGCATATGATATTGTCTGATACATAAAAAAAAAAAGGAATAAGAGATCGATTTTAATTCTGTTCTCTGTGTAGTTGGAAGATAAGACTGAATTCCACGAAGAGTTCATCCGCTGCCTGAAGTATGCCATGATCATTTACACCCGAGAGCCGGCGGTGGAGAACGTCATTGAGTTTGTCACAAGGTTTGCTGCTAGTTTCGAAACTCCTGTTAATGAGAACGCTGAAGAGGAGGAGGAGGAGGGGGACGAAAATGAGTTTTTGAACGTCCTGCTCAACTTCCTGTTAGAGGTAATTCCACTCAAATGCTGCATAAGCATTACTTCTTTACATTAGATTTCTAATCTTTACTGTCTTTTCCTCTCTCTCAGTCTCATGGTGCAAACAGCCACGCGGTGAGGTTTCGTTCTTGTCAGCTGGTGAATAAGCTGCTGGGCAGTCTGAGTGAGAATGCTCAGATTGATGATGATCTGTGGGATAGGATCCACGAGGCCATGCTGATCCGAGTCACAGACAAATACCCTAATGTCAGGATTCAGGCAGCACTGGCCATGTCCAGACTCCAGGACCCCAGCAACTTGGACTGCCCCACTATTAAAGGTACTCAGAATGCTCAAACTTCATGCTAAAGCACATTGAGCTACAGTCCCTAGTTAACATGTTTATAACTGATCCTTGATTTTTCAAGAATATGAACTAAAACAAGGTAAAAGTGATTTATTCTGTGTTTTTAGCTTATATGCTGCTTTTGGAAAATGACTCAAACCCTGAAGTTAGACGCGCTGTGCTGTCTTGCATCGCTCCCTCGGCCACTACACTTTCTAAAATCTACAAACGCACCCGGGACGTCAAAGAGAAAGTCAGGAAACTTGCTTATCAGGTAAAATTGTTTAAATAGGTTTAGTCCAGATGTGTTTAAAGGTCCACTACCGTTTAAATGTTTGGGGTTAGTGTGATTTTTCTCTCATGCTCAGCAAGGTTGCATATATTTAAACACCAATAAATGCAACCTTGTGAAATGTATTACAACTTAAAAGATGATTTTTCTATTTTAATATATTTTAAAATATAATTTGCTCCTGTGATGACAAAACTGAAATTTCAATAGCCTCTAGTATTCAGAAATCATTCTTATATACTGATTTGGTGCTAATGGAACAGGAACATGATGAAAACAGTTGTGCTTCTTATTTTAATTTTTTTGTGGGAACTGCATAAAAGAAAAGTTGCTGTAAATTTATTGCATCCTTTCTGAATAGAAGTGTTAATTTCTTTCAAAAGAAAAGTTTACTTACCCCAGTCTTTTGAATGGTAGTGTATGCTATAAGTTCAAATATAATGTGTGTATGTTTGTGGCTCAGGTGCTGGCAGAGAAAGTGCATATTCGAGCACTGAGCATTGCTCAGAGAGTCAGTCTATTGCATGAAGGTCTCAGTGATTCTGCAGGTAAGGAAATTCAGCGTTTGTTGATCAAACAGTCAAAGAATCCATTTGTACTCGTATTACAGTTCACATCAATCTCATATCAACAGTGTTTTAGACATAAACAAGGTATTTACAAGATGGGTCATTTAAGACTTAAATGTGGGTTTTTACCAATAAGGGAAATGCCTAAATATTTCTTTCATTTTAAAATCTCTGAGATGAGAACTTTTTTTCCTCTTTAAAAGTGTCACCTGAATGCATCTTAGAAATGTCGTCTTGTGAAGTTTTGTAAGTTGCATATCTTGTAATTCTCTGCGCTCGTCATGAAATAGCCTTGTTGCTGTCAGGATAGTACAAGTCAATAAAACAAATCATACGTATTTCCTTTAGACTCAGTGAAGGAGGTCGTCAAGACCCATTTGCTGCCTGCTTGGCTTCGCATGCAGCAGGGAGATGTTTTGCAGTTGCTTCACAGATTGGATGTAGAGAATTGTGCAGAAACTGCGATGACTACTTTACAAGCCATCTTCTCCATGGCATCAAGCCCCGATGACCTCCTGCAGAACGGGGTCAGGCTGAATGAGAGGTCAGTTACTTGAATCTAAACACTGCAACAGGCATATGGCATAAATCAAACCATCTATACCCTTCATGTATTCATTTGGGATGTTGAGAAAGGATTCATGTAAAATCTAAAATAGAATGTGAAAATAGGAATAATTTGAGGTTTATTTGATCATTCTTTGCTTTTAGCTATTAATAGAAGCATTGCATTGAATGCCATCGTCTATCGCCACTGGCTGACAGATGTCATGATGTTGAGCCGGCATCGGCAAAATCAATGAAGATGAAATATTAGGGGTGTGCACGAGTAGTCTAATATATTATATCTGCAATAATTGAAATCGAAAAAATAAGACTATTTGAATTTCACTAAAATTTTACTTTGCTGGCAGTAAATCCAGAGCACGCAAACTTTGTCATGTGAAACTGAATTCTTAAAACAGAATATTTTTTCAACAGTTTTCAAATGGTATTTTAAGATGCCAGCAGCACAACAAAGCCCTAATAAATGTTTAACTCTGGGCAAAATCACTTTCACAAAGATCACTGTCAGTTTTCAGTCAGCCATCCAATCACAGTGGAGACTGGGCGGGGCAAATACCATACTGAGAGGTTAATATTGATATGACACAGCATAAGGAGACGACTTCACTCGATCATTTAGATGTATTTTATTTTATTTCAGCAAGAACATTTGAAACACCGCAAACACAATAACCATCGAACCGACTTAATATGTGCTTTACAACAATTTTTTGCATTTGCACATGTTGTTTAATGTTTTCAAATGAAAACAAAAAAACAGGATAGTCTTATTTAATTGTAAGTTTATTGTGAAAAGGCTATAGCCTGATAAGATTGTTCAGAAATGGTGACAAAATAATGTTTGATTAAAACGATAACGTCTTTCTAATTAAGCGTAATTTAAATAAACAAATATTCAGGTTATTTTTTAAATAAGATTCAATATTTTCAAAAAATGTCCATCCCTAAAAAAAAAAATCTAGTGGAAAATGACAATGTTATGTTTTTAATAATATAATTGTTTTCAATGTTTTGGCAGATGTCGTGACAATTTTTAGCTTTGGTCTTCTTAAAGGTGCATATCTCTCTGTGCAGGAAACTAATCCCCGTGGACTCCCTAACATGTGAAAATGTGTTGTACTGGAGAGCGTTGTGTGAGTTTGTCAAGAATAAAGGAAACGAAGGTGAGGAATTACTGGAGCAGTTACTCCCAGAGACGGCCATCTTTGCTGAGTACCTGTACAGGTGATTGCACTGTTTCTTTTAATCCTTTTAAATGAGCTTTACATGTCTACATGTCTGTTTTTTTTTTCCCCTGCTCGAATTCACCTTAACATGAAACCTTTGCAAATGATAGCCCAGTTATTTAAGGAAGCCTTTTTGTTTCAGTTATCTAAAGAGCATCACTCAGCTGTCTGAGGAGCAGAGAGCAGATATGACACAGCTTGAGATGGTGATGACCCAAGAGTTCATTGGACAGCAGCTGATTCTTCTTGTCGGGTGTCTGGACACCTCTGAAGAAGGCGGCAGGTTAGAATTATGCAAACGTTTAATCTCTTACTGATCAGTGTAGAACGAACATGATTTAGAGAACTAGTGTCTTAAGCTATTGAGGGTCTGGTTTCTCGATTACTAAAACACCCTTATTTTTAAACTGCACATTTATTTTACATTGAGAATGTGGCATGTTAAACTTCTCGTGAACCACTCTAGGAAGCGAATGGTTGCAGTGCTGCAGGAAGTTCTTCTGATGTCCAACACGCCCAGCTCTCTGATTGGTCTGCTAGTGGAGAAACTGATTGGAATTCTACGAGACGACGCACAGAAAATTCAGATGGTCAGTCTTTGTGAGACCATCATACTTTTGGAAAAACCTGCTTGATATTTAACCAATGTAGTCCTCTCAGATTAGAGTATGTACTTTTCTTTGACTGTGGGTCAGATATGTATCAAAAACAGCTTGCACCAAAAATTCAAGTGTTTTTTTTTTCCACACATGCTACAAGGTGGTTGCAATGGCTGAAAAAAATGATTTGTGGTCTTTGAGATCTGCTCCAATCTCTCTTCAGCAATTAGCCAACAGTTTCATTGTTTTGCTCGTCTCTGGTTATTTTAATCAGATCGCTGAAATAATATCTGACGTGAGAGAGCCCATTTTGCCCGTCTCTGAACCTGTGGATGAGAATGAGAAACGCAGAAAACAAGTCAAAGTGAGTGACTCTTCATACACCGCTGGTGATTAGTCGCATCGCCCTCTTGCATTAGACAGGCTTCAATAAAATCT
This sequence comes from Carassius gibelio, assembly GCF_023724105.1. Taxonomy (NCBI): domain Eukaryota; kingdom Metazoa; phylum Chordata; class Actinopteri; order Cypriniformes; family Cyprinidae; genus Carassius; species Carassius gibelio. The sequence goes on along the minus strand of NC_068371.1, from coordinate 3,215,574 downwards.
TAAAATACTTTTCTCTAGCTGGCTGAGGTTCGAGTGCAGATAATGGAGGCGAAGCAGACTCTAGAAGAATGCATCAGCTGTCAGGACTTCAGTCGCGCAGCTGAGCTGAAAGAATCCATCTCTGAGCTCGAGGAGCTGAAGAACCAGCTCGTCCTGGAGGCGTCACAGTCTGCTGACAACATCAAGGAGCAGCGTGTGGAAAAGGTACAAATCACTTGCATACAAACACTCAAATACATAAAAAAAAAAACTGTTACCGTATTTTCCGGACTATAAGTCGCACCTGAGTATAAGTCGCATAAGTCCAAAAATACGTCATGACGAGAAAAAACATATATAAGTGGCACTGGACTATAAGTCGCATTTATTTAGAACCAAGCACCAAGAGAAAACATTACCATCTACAGCCACGAGAGGGCGCTCTATGCCTTCAGTGTAGACTACAGGAGCAGTGAGCAGCACAGAGCGCCCTCTCGTGGCTGTAGATGGTAATGTTTTCTCTTAGTTCATTTCTCTTGGTTCATGTCAAATTAATTTTGATAAGTCGCACCTGACTATAAGTCGCAGGACCAGCCAAACTATGAAAAAAAAGTGCAACTTATAGTCCGGAAAATACGGTACTTTATTTAGTCAGCACTGATGCTGATCAACAGTGAAAACTAAAAACTACATTGTTACGAAAGATTTTAAATGCACTGTTTCTTGGGCTTTCTAATAAATAAAAAAAATTGAATGTTTCAGTTTCCACAAAAATATGAAGCAGCACAACTGATAATGGTAAGAAATGTTTCTTAAGCAGCGAATCAGCATCTTAGAATGATTTCTGAAGATCATGTGACACTGAAGACTGGAGCAATGATGCTGAAAATACAGCTGTGCATCACTGGAATAAATCACATTTTACAATAATACTAAAATGGAAAATTTATTCTGAGTGGTAACATCAGCAACGGGAACCATGATTGGTTTATGTTGCATACGCAGCGAATGCGCTTGTTGCTTTATATTTATATGGCTGATTAGCATTCGCTTTAGCATTGCAGCGAACTTTGAGTTCCTCTGAAACCCTCCACCGTCCCCAGCTCCACCTGTATAGATCTGCTATGGGTTATTTGATATGCTATTTGTGCAGCAGCTTTGTCTTAAATAATCACCGCTTCATATCAGCTTATATTGGCAGTAGCAAGTTCCTGGACTCGCTTGCAGCAGCAAGCCAGACATGAAGTGCCGAATTTAAATATAATCCCACATAATGTAGTCTTCTGTCATGTGTTTGTTTCCCCCAGAGCGATCCAACCACCTTGCTGAAATGTCTGACAATGTGTGCCGAGCTGTTCAAGCAAATGAACATCAAGAGAGGAATCTGCCCTACAATGAATGCTCTGATTGAGTCACTGGTACAATGCACATTCATAAAAGCACTCACATCAGTACACATTTCCTGCTATTCTGCATTCTAGGTTCCTAAGTGTATAACACTTTTATCACAAGCCAATTTGGTTTCTGTATTCTCAACCCATAATCAGTGGAGTGCTTAATTAGAGCTGCAGTTATGGGAATACAACTTAAAAAAGTGATCTCTTTATTCTAGATACTGCCAGGTGTGTCTAACCCTAACCCTGCTGTTCGCAACATGGCTGTCACCTGTTTGGGAACCGCTGCCCTCCACAGTAAAGACCTTGCCAACACACACCTTGTGCTGCTCTTGCAGGTATTTATGATACACTTGCTATAAAGATGAATGAATTCACTTTGTCCTGGTGGCTCAGAGGTTTGTTTTTTATTTCTGTGTTTAGATCACACAGCTAGACGAGCCTAAAATCAGGATCAGTGCTCTCCGCGCTCTCATCGACCAGCTCCTGCTCAATGGCCTCAACATCCTGCAAGACAAGCCTGCTCCTGTCTCCCAAGACGACAGTAACGAGCAGCCTGAACATCAAGCTGAGGAGGAGAGTACCATTCAGAGCATCCTGAAGATGCTCTCAGACTTCCTTGATAGTGAGGTACTGCATGTCCATTATATTATTGGTTATACTATATTGGAGCGTTGTTATCACTAGTAAACCTGCTAGTTCCTGCCTATACCCTACAGCTATATAAATCATCTCTGTATGCCTATTGTAATAAATTTACTTAAAGGCATGAAAGAGAACGTTTACCTTTAGTTTAAATGGTTAGTTGCACCATTTCAAGTGAACCTGATATGAACGTTGCAGTCGGTTTCTTCCTTTATCTCTGTGATCAAAGCTGTATTTTCAGCATCTTTACTCCAGTCTTCAGTGTCACATTATCCTTCAGAAGTTATTCTAATTAGCTGATTTTATTGAAATATAAGTATTTTGTAACAGTTCACACTATTGTTCAAAATAGGGGTGTAAGGAAATATCGATACATGTGAGTATCGCAATATTTTGTTTGGTGATACTGTATCGATTCTCAAAAATGGAATATTGATATTTATAAAAAAACAACAATAATAATACAAGATTCATGGCAGTTGTTTCTTTTTGAGTTTATATCCAGACCGCTAGATGGCAGTCTTCATTTCTGAACTTAAACAGTGACAGGAAATACTAGCATTAAGGCACAACACTAGTTCGCTGGAGGATGAGAGAATTTTTCCAGATCCCGCCTCGGTGTACAAAGCTGAAGTGTGCCGTCTTTACTTGGGGCTTTTGTGCCAATGGCTGCAGCTTTCTCTCGTGATTTGCGTTTTGTGCAGATGGGGCGCTACTCGCGTCGCGCTCTCTGTAATTCCATGCGGAACATAAATACAAACTGAAAAACATTCTGAGAATGTTAAAACATCTGTATTTATTTAATTTTTTTTTTTTTTATAGGAATCCTGCAAGAACTTTATTTTTCATTTATATTAAGCAGATGTAATTTTTTGTTCAGATCAAAATGTTACATTGTCACAATTGTAAACTTAAACTGTGAACCTTTAAAAGCAGGGTCTTAAAATATATTTGGTCTTTTTATAAAATAAATGTATACATTAAAGAATCCTGCAAGCACTTGAACCCCCCCCCCCCCCATTTTACTCATACTGCACAAAAAATTGGTTCTATAATGTTGAATGTTACAGGGACTGATTATTGCAAATGCAGATGCCAGTGTGTTCTGGTTAGACAATTATTTAATTTATTAATTTTTTGCTACGGTTTACATATGGTGGTGTTTTCTTAATGTCAGCTTTATTTAAAAAAAAAAAAAACCCTATTCCTAAATTATGAAATATCCCAATATATCGCCTTACTTACAGTATCGCAGTGTATCGCAATATATTGTATCGCGATACGTATTGTATGGCTAAATTCTTGCCGATACTCAGCCCTAGTTCAAAAGCTTGGGGTCAGTGGTTTTTTTTTAATTATTATTTATTTATTTCTAATTTATTTAGCAATGATTTGTTGAATTGGTAATGTGATAGTATTTTGATTTTTGTTCATCAAAGAATCCTGGAAAAAATATCTCTGGTTCCAACAAAAAAAGTATTAAGCAAGGATACTTGTTTCCAATGTAGTGCAAATGCTGGACCAAATAAAACATTAATTTCCATTTCTTAGATCTGTGAGCTCCGCACAGAGACCGCAGAAGGTCTGGCAAAGTTGATGTACTGTGGGAGAATCCTGAGTCCAAAGCTGTTGTCCCGTCTGGTGCTGCTGTGGTACAACCCTGTGACCGAGGATGACCAAAGACTGCGCCACTGCCTGGGGGTGTTCTTACAGCTGTATGCCCGCGCCAGCAGGTGCACATCTCTACAAACTCATGCGGTTCCAGACTCATAAGTCTTTTATTCAACTTTGAAATAGTATTTAATTTCAGTCATGTTTTATGCACTAAGGCGGTTTCATTTTATTAACCTTTGGATTTAAAAGTAAGAAATAATTTTTTTTTCACTAAGAAATGTACACCATTTTGTCTGAGAAATAATAAGAGCACCTTTTCATTTGTCTTAAAATAATTTTGTTTAAAAAAAAAAGTGAGAATCCTATCATGAAATCAGAATCATAAATCGTATCACATTGTGACTTGAGTGAACCGTTACATCCCTAGTCTCTCTTAAATGAATTCGGTGTTTGTTCATTCTGCCATTAACATTAATGACTTGTAATTGCAAAGACGGATGTTTACAGTTGTCCCTGTAATTGTTGTACACTAGAACAAATCAAGAGTGTGTGGAGGAGAGTTTTCTTCCAACCATGAGAACTCTGTTCAATGCTCCTGTGACATCTCCATTGTCTGAGGTAGACACATCCAACGTGGCTGAACTGTTTGTTGAACTAACTCGACCCAGCACTCTTGTGAAGCCTGCAGCCGTACAGGTACACTTGAATACACATGCATGCTTAAAAAAAACTAAACGGGGATGGGTTTTGTTCAAAGCACTTTAAAGTGTCGATATTTTGTGAATGATTACATTTTTTGCAGGCTGTGTCTGTGCATGACTCTCTGGCAGTGCGTGTCTGTAATGAAATCTTGCGAGACATTTCTGCTCCCGAGGTGCGTCTCTTCTGTAAAACTCTCAGCTGGCTGGAGATTAACACTGAACCTGGACCAGCTAACAGTGAATTGCAACTCCTGTTAAAAGACATTTTACAGGTACTCTTTTGTGGTTGGAGAGTCACACTGGATGAACGCAAAGTACAGCAGATTAAGCAGAAAAAGAAAATAAATATTCTGTCAAATTACAACAGCATTAGTAAGCAGTTATGATCATCAAGTGACTCGCTCTTGTGTGTGCATGTGTGTTACAGGAAGTAAAAGATAAGCACTGTATAAGGATTATTGAGAAGCTTTGTAACCAGCTAAATGGAGATCGTTGTTCCAAATCAGCTGGTGCCCAGGACACAACTTTGCAGAACTTGGATGACAACAATGGAGGTACTAGCTAGTAATAAACTAACCTTAATTACCAGGCTGAGAAATGTATCGAGGGTTAAAGATCAAAAACTTGTTCCCTTGGTGAATAATATATGAAACATTCATTATATGAGTTTTGTTCCAAAAATTTAATTTTTTCAATTGAGTTTCAGCCAAAATCTGTATTGTTTCTGGTCGGTATTGAAAAGTACATTTTAAATTTTACACAAAATGTGATATTCGTTATTGGTTATTAGGCAACCTCCTCTACATCTGCAACTAAATATTAACTCTGGTGACTAAATGATGTATAATATTAGCCAATGTCTGATAAATGCTCAGATTTTACTCATCAGTGTGTGAGTTGGAGACTAAGTATAAGTTTAGCACAGATAGATTTTAACTCACCGAACAATCCCGACTGAGCGCTTCAGAGTTTTCTCTTCATCAGGCGATCTGTGCTGTTTTTCAGTTCATCTGAATGGATGTGCAATGCACCTGTATTTGACGTACCATAAACTCTAGTGTGAAGTGTGTGACTCACCGTCGCTTTCTCACACACACACACAGAGATAATTGATGCGCTACATGTAAACGATATTCTTGTATTTTCCTTTCAAAATAATGGCGTTCCTTTGTAATTCTTCAGCTTTTAAAAACTGCTGTTTCACCTTTTCTGGTCGTGGGCGGAGCTAATACGCAAACCGCAATCTCATTGGCTGGCGCTCACCTATTATCGTCTCGATTTTGAGTTCTTATCTGTTCGAGTGAATGCACACAACCTGATTAATATTCATTAAACCTTAGTGTGTTTTTTATAGTTCTTATTAGTAGAATGCGTAACATTATTATCGTATCGGTATTTTTGTTTAGTTTTTTTTATACAGAAACACTGAATTAACAAAAAAGCACCACCATCAGTCCAGTTAAAATGACTAATATGCATTCAAACATGGTTATCAAGTTTATTTCTAATTACTAAGGTTCTATCATTAAATTAATTACCGATGTTAAGAGTGTACTTTTCACATATTTAAAAAAACTATGCCAATTTACAAACATGTAAATAATAAGTCTGGCCAGTAAACAACAACAAAAAATGTACTAGCTAATGGCGATTCAATTGCAAAGGTGTCCGTAGAGGGTTGTTAGGTCATGTTTTCTCCCTTTTTTCCCAAACTGCGACAAACGCCTATCTCCCTCTTTTGCTGAATGCAATATATCCGCTCAACCAATCACAGTGCACCATTACACGCACTCTAGACAATAATGTCGGCGCTTTAAATACAGCCGGCATCCCAGTTTTCCTCACCTACTTTTTGATCAACAAACAAGGGCTCCATGATAAATTCCCTGTGATTGTCATGCGCATCTCGTCAGAAAAATTTCCACGTGATTTTAGATGAAAATTATTCAATGCTTTTAACACACAGATACATAGATTACTGACAAACTACACTATATTGCATTCATTAGATGAATCGCATTCGATAACGAACACTATATTGCGTAGCTTGTCAGTGTTAAGTGTTTTTTTATTAATGCCATTTATGTTTTCGTAATACAGCACATGTAGTGGCTAGTAGAAGTTTAGGAACCCCTTGCAGAATCTGTAAAAATGTGAGATCATACTAAATGCATGTTATTTGTTTTATTTAGTACTGTCCTGAGTAAGATATTTTACATCTTGTTTCCTTCTGAAGCATCAGTGAACGTTTGAACCTTTTTTAATAGTTGTGTTTGAGTCCGTCAATTGTCCTTAGTGTGAAAAGATGTATCTTATAAAATCATACTTCAATGAAAGTATTTGACATAAGTATCTGTTACATTAACAAACCTATCTGTGCATTCTTGCAGAGGTGAACAAAGATGAAACTAAAGCTAAACGTGCAAAAAGAGGTACAGTTATATTCATTGTAATAAAATACAACGAGGATTAATGATTGTTGTTAACTTCCACACTGTTGTGTTTCAGGCCAGAAAAAAGCTTCCACGGCAAAGAATGGCAAGAAAGCCAGTAAAGCAGAGTTGTCCTCTGAGGAAAGGTTGGCTTGTTCCACATCCTAACTAATGGATTTGTTTTTCATTTCAAATGTAAATGTTTCCTTTTGTGGGTTGCTTATCTTTTGCTTGCATCCTAATCTATAGTGATGAAGAGAATGTTCCTGAAGAGCCTTCATCAGTAAGACCAAGTCGCCGTGCAAAGATGGCTGCAATAGATAAAACAAAGCAGGATCTGACTGCACTAATGAACCAGGAGGCCAACGGTTCTTAAGAAGGTCCACTTTCGGAGCTAGTATGCATGTGAGCTTGTATGACAAACTGTTCCCTTATTTTTGCAATTTTAAGATTCTAGTATGACCAGTTGGCTTAGGTCAATAATAGCTAATATTTGAAAGTTAGAAAAAATACTATGTGCATTTTTCAGTCTAAATAAAAGTTTAAAGCTGTAACACAGTTACTCTTAAAAATGTCTGCAAGAGCTTTTATTGTTCTAATGATTGAGACAGCTTCTTTGAAGGCAAGTATAAAAACAGAAAATACAACGTGTACATAATTTGTATGTTTATGTACAACATATAGCACCAGATAACAAGGTTACAGTGGCCAAAACTTCAAAATGGCAAGACAATATACAGAAGGCCTCCTGATGATTCTCATAACAAGCTTCATCTCCAGCATTTGGTTGGCATAGGTTTAAAGATATAATGCACCATTTTTGTCTGTACTTTTGCCATTTTATGTTGGCAATGGGTATGTAGATGATGTAGCTGAAGTTTTTTTTAAGCAGTTTCAGAACAAATCCTCTAGCTGACAAGTACCCATACACAATGGTTTAAATCTAATAGAATAAAATAGGTGGGAAATGAACATACACTTTCTCAAAAAAAGATGCCTCTAAGGTGGTTCTTAACTTGAATTGCACAGACGCAAGCCAGTCTTGTTACAGAGAACCTAAATGAACTAAGATGACATGGACAGAGCCACAGATTGGTAACACGCACATCAGATGGGAACTAGAGCTAACATCACAGTATTTAAATAGATAACTAAACATGCATGCTGTAGAACCAGTTTTAATGTTTTGGTAGGGGCTTAAATGAATGACATGGTTTCAACAATGGGTTAATCAGTTTAGACCATGCCTTGCCAGTAGATTTCAGGAGGTAGGCGTCACATACTGCAATAGATCAGAAATTAAAGTTTGCACAACAAAAGTTTTTGTATTGAAGAAACAATATGTGAAACATTGGCCTCTTGATCATCTTAAAACATTTTAATAAAAAAAAAGAAAGAAAATAGAATCTTACATCTTTGTGAGTAAAACATTGCACCAAAAAAATACACTGTACATTACAACAATGGTTTAAGTCAGAAATGAGAAAATGTAACTGGTAGCTAGTCTGGGTTTGGTAGTGCAAAGAGAACATAAAGCTGGATGTAAATTAATGCTTAAATGATTTAGAAACAACTTGGCAAAGAGTAAATTCACAGGAGTTGTTTCAATAAATACAGGACTAGAGGATTTTTTTGTTTTGTTTTGGAGGACATTACACATTTTCAAATTTCAGAATGCTTTTCTAGTACTTTTTCAACTCTGGGCAGTTTCTGTATGGAACATTAACAGTACGTAAAACTTGATTTAAAACAAATTCCCAACTTAAAAAGAGTGACATGGTTTAAAAAAAAAAAACATTCACCAAAAATAAAATAATCCTATTTAAAGAGCTCTTACAACGCCAAAAATTATAAAATGTAAAGAAATGAACTTGTCTTTTCCAGAATTATATAAGTTGCCTTCAACTTGAACTCTTGAGACTCCAAAGTCACAGGTTAGGCAAATCAAACCATATACTGCTCTTGTGACCTTCGGTACTCCTTCATGTAACTACTAGAATTTCTCTTGCTCCGCACCAAAAGTAAAATTTAAGGGAGATTTTAAAGCTACATAAAACATAAAAACACAAAATTAAGTTTAAATAGTGCAAAAAGTGTCAAAGTTGTATTTTTTTTGTTTGTTTTTGCTACATGACGCTTGCCGAGGTCGTGTGTCAAAATGCTTGTGATACTCAGCCAGACCCCTTATGAAAGGCACCTTATGTTAGAGTTCAAGAAAATGCCTTGCCCAAAACTGGTTCCATGTTATTTCAATGACCCTGTAAAGCACAAATTGGAGACAAATTTGAGTTCCCAAAGAAAAGTACGGTCTAAAAAACATGGCATATTCTGTTTTTAAATCTCTATCGGATAAATAAAAAAACCTTTTGATATAATATCAAATTTAAAAAATTCTTTACGGAAGCCAGAAACATACTTTATGCCAGTTTGCAGATAGGAGTGCATGGTCAACACAACAATCAGGTTGAACATATTTGACGTGCACAGTTGCATCGGTCTGGAAGTAACAATCCTCAGTACTACTGTGTCAGAATGAGTTACATTCAAATATGTTGACGTTAAAGGAATGCACTTTTTTTTGGTGAAAATGGGCTCATTTTCCAATTCGCCTAGAGTTAAACGGTTGAGTTTGACTATTTTCAAATCCATTCAGGCGATCTCCGGGTCTGTTGGTAGCACTTAGCTTAGCATAGATCATTGAATCGGATTAGACCATTAGCATTTCGGTCAAAAATGACCAAAGAGTTTTTATATTTTTCCTATTTGAAACTTGACTCTTCTGTAGTTAATTTTTGTGTACTAAGTCCAACGGAAAATGAAAAGTTGTGATTTTCTAGACTGATATGGCTACGAACTATACTCAAGGGTGCAGCAGGCGCGGTGATATTACCGGCCTAGCAAAAAAAAAAACTTCTTATTTTCAGTCAGTCTTGGTACACAAAGATTAACTACAGAAGAGTCAAGTTTCAAATAGGAAAAATATAGAAACTCTTTGGGTCATTTTTGACCGAGATGCTAATGGTCTAATCAGATTCAATGATCTATGCTAAGCTAAGCTAAAAGTGCTACCACCAGACCCGGAGATCGCCTGAATGGATTCGAAAACGATAAACCTCACCTTTTTAACTCTAGGGGAGTTGGAAAATTAGCTTAATTTATAAAATAAAAAAAAAATAAAAAAAGTGGAGTGTTACTTTTAACCGGATTGGTGATTATGCATTTATGCATGTATATTTTGGAAAATTTCCCTTTAAACTTTCTCTGCTATCTTATAACAGAGCTGTTATTGCTAGAACATGTTTGCGTACTTGCATAGACTATGTTTCCGGCATAACAAAAAAATTATGCTAAAAGAAGACTTACCGAGCACAAAGTCACACCACCTCGCTCCCAGGACACCCCTGCTGCGCCTTGATTGTCTGATGATCTTTGTTGGAGGGGATGGACTTGTGCTGGCACTTTTCCGTTTGCCTCTTTTTCTACCTTTCTTGCTCAGGCTTTTTGGGGATTTGGGAAGCTGTACTGGAGAGTTACCTGTACTTGGAGGCGACACTCCCAATGTAACATCCTCATTCTCTTCTTGCTCATCATATAGCTTTACTGTGCAATTGTTACATTCCTCTGTCATTGACTTTGTGTTTGGGGAGTTGATCTTTTTCAGAAACACCCTGCACTCCTTTAGGGACTCTGGACTCCAAGCTTGGGAGCTGATTCTGTTCTGCTTTGAAATATTGGCAATCATTTTCTGAGGAGTTTTGACTAGAAGCTTTAATGCATTTTGAACCTTCATGACTGGTCTGGATGTCTTGTCTACCAAGTTGGGCATTTCTTTCAATAATTCTAGAGTCTTAGCACCTGAAGTCATTGTCCTCATCTGGTCACGAGAATATTTGTGCGCTCCTAATTTTATCCTAGGCCCGGTTTTAAACTTTAGCTTTGCTTTTAGCAGAGCTTTTCTGTAGACAACCCATGTGCTTCTAGACATAGGCATTTGCTGCCTATCTTCATGCCTTGGTTTAAATGATGAGGTGTTAAAAAGTTTTCTCTTGGCTTGTGACATTGTTGACTTTGACAGTATTTCTTGTGCTTGCTTGAGCATTGACGGACTCTTTGGGACAACTTTAGCAAATTTCTTGACATGTTTCCTGAGTCTCTCTGCTTGTGGACTTGGGCAAATATTCACTTTGCAATTGGGTCTGCTCATGTTGTAGTGAAAGACGTCCTTGGGATTTCTTGCAGTTGCTTTCTTTACAATCGCAAGGGATTGAGTTTCTGTGGACTGCATAAACCAAGTGCAGAGCTTCTCCATATTATAGTTTTTCTCAAAAAGCATTTTGATGGCAGAAGCAGACTTCTCAGCAGAACCATCAAGCTTCTCACAAGGTTTCGGTTTAAGATCAGTTTTAACCTCTCCTGACTTGTTAGCCTCCGGGACATCTGATACCCAAGTGCTGGACATTAGCCTGATCCTCCTAGCCAACTCTTCATTTAAAGTTTCAGGTGATGCAGAGGTGGGCCACCACCTGAAGTCCTCATTCAGTGAAAAAATAGAGTCCATCGAAACAGCAGAAAAACGGACAATGTCTTGTACGCGACTGACATACTTGGTCTTTATGGAAAGTGCATTTTTTGGGAGCTCCTCTTGTGCGTTCTTTGTATTCTGGCTGGCCTCACAGCTAACCTTATTCAGCAGTAGTTTTCGTGACCTGCGAACCAATGCACAGGATCTGGCAGTAGCTACAGAGTGGAGCAAATGAATGGAGGGTTTCCGCTCTCTAACCGAATGCCTCACTGGTATGACCTGCCCTCTGGTATTCTGGTTATGTTCTTTTGGTGCAGCCCCTGTATCCTTGCGAATTTTATTAGGAATGCCAATTGTCCCCTGATCTTTAGAAAGTTGAAATTCATCACAAAGTGTCTTTCTGAGAATTTGTATATCTTTTGTGTCCCTTTTTAAATGTATCTTTCTTTGCCTTGGCGACCCTGTGGTGACAGTGACCGAGATCCCAGAAATTTTGACTTTTGGAGGTCTTCCTGGTTTTCTTGAAACTGCTGTGTCACTCAGTCTTTGACATTTGATGTTGCTGCTAGAATAGATGCATTTCCTCTCTTCAATAGGCATGACAAAATGGAGATCTTTGGTAATTTGATCATTACTACTCATGTTTCCAAAACATGTTTTACTGTCCGTTCCACCATTTAATACTTCAGAAACATGCTGCTCTGTTGGGAAATTACTCAAATCTTCAGAAACGACTCTTTTTGCCCTTCTTGATCTTCCATACATTATAGTGATTTTTAGATTTTTGTTTTCATCATCCTTGCAAGTCATTTCTGTTGTTCTTTGACTCACTCCACTGGAACCACTTGTACCAGTGGAAGAACTTACATCAGTTGTTTTGGGTTTCGGAGGTCTGCCAATGGGGCGTTTCACAGATTTCTCAATATGTGGTCCTATTTTTTTGGGGCGCCCAGGACGCCTTTTTACTGGAGTTGTTTGATGTACACTTGGTAGTGTTTCTTGGATTCCACCTTCTTTGCTTGAACAACCGGGCAATAATGCATTGAGTGAAAGCACTTTCGGTGAAGTGCACTTGTTCCCACTGCGCTCAACTGTTCTCCGTGGAGGAGATTCAAAGACAGATTTGTGGAAATGTTTGTCTATGGCACTGCCTGCCCATGAGGATTCCATACATGGATCAAACATCTCTCCATGGGAATTTGAGCCAGAGGCAGCTGCTTTGAGAGTATATTTTACACCATCTTCACCGGTCACAGAGGAAACAAACATGAGCTTTATTGGACTTTCATATTTCATTCCAGACAGGCTTGCTTTAGCCTGCTGTGCACTCTCAATGGTAGTAAAGTTAGACATAGTTTCAGTAGGACTGTGTGGGTCAGTGTTTAGACTGTTGGTTCTATGGCGTTTAGATCTTTTTGATGGCAAGGTGGATGGCCTTTTTCTTGCACTCTCTTTATCGGGGTTCCTACCATTACTCTTGAGCTCACATGGTGACTCTTTTATGGATAGAATCTCATCTTTCGATGAAGTTGTGTTCTGTGGTAGATCACAATCTTCTTGTTCATCCTTAGTTTGAGAAGGCTGCTTGTCACATACATGACTTGGCCAGGAGATTTCTTCTGAAGAGCCAAGTGCTGTTAAGGTGCTTTCCTTAGGGGAATGCTTGAATAAACTTTCTGAAAAACAGGCTGCAAAATACATCTTTCGTGGCTCAGTAACATAGGAAGAGAAACGCTGAGGTGGTACTATATTTCGTCTGGCTCTACCAACTTGAAGAGTCTGATTTTTCTTTTTGCGGGTTTTCGCTTTTACCTTCTGGTCACTACCTGTTGTTTGTAATTGTGGCCTTTCATCTGGAGGCAGTGGTTCTTCAAGACGTACAGTATTTGGTTTAGTTTCTTGGCTCTCTTGATTTTTCAGTGTCTCATTTTGTGCATGTGTTTTCAGATTTTCTAAGGTATTTTTTACAGGTTCTGTGTACACAGTCTTGGATTTTCCGATTTTTCTTGGATTGAACTTTATGCATTCAGATTTTTCAACAAGAGAGTATGTTACCTGTGCAGGTTTAACCGTTTTTAAGGACCTCTCTCTCTCAAACCACCTATTCCTCTTGAAATATGATGGACTAAGACTGGCCAGATCTCTTTTGATTTGTAAGCTTCGTCTTCGTGATGATGGAAGGTCAGGGGACTTGCTCATGGCAACTAACGTTTCCAGTCTCTTACGGGAACGTGTCTGAGGGGATCGTTGCTCTGTGTTCTGTACATGCTGTTCTAAAAGCTCATTAAGGTTGTAATCTTTGTCGCTACTATTGTGTAGCACCGTTGTTATAATCTCTGTCAAATGTGTGTCATCTTGTGTCTTGGAGATTTGACTGGCATGGTTCGTGAGATTTTGTTCCTTCTCTGAAGGTTGGATACTCCTGAGCTTCTCAGTGACTCTATCCATTAGATCTCCTATAAAAGATCCACACTGGTGGTCATTCTCTGCTTGTGCATGCAACATTACACCCTTTTCAGGACATGCATCAGGAGATCCCATATGTAGAAGAGTGTTAGAGTACAAAGCTGTATCTTCATCCTCAGTTCTGTGAGGTAGGAGAGAAGGAGGGGTCATGTTCATGGACTTGCAGTCCTGAATGTGGAAGAGACTGGACTTCACCGCTATTTTACAGTCCAGGTCCATTGGCTTTGGTGATAGTGGTGGTGGGGAGGGGCTACGGCTTCCTTTACATCTACAATCACCCCGATGGGTGATAAGAGCTTCTCTTACGTGAGAAATGTAAGTATGATCACCATTGTGCTGATGCTGGTGTGAGGGTAGTTTTGAGTGAGTACAACAAACAGTGGGGTTGGAACCGATGTCTTGGCCAACACACGCCATAGATGTATTTTGGCAGGAATGGCCATGAATGTTCCTCAGACAGACGCATAGAGGAGAAAATGCACACGTTGGATGCCTACAAGCTGTTCTGCAACAAATGCCAACATTTACTGAGCAGTCACTTAATGAAAGCATTGGGGCCTCATTAAGTGTTTTTTTATCAGCATGGGAACAGAGGGATCCAGCCTTAAGTTCTCTTCTTTGAGCATCCAGCAGAGTTACAGAGGTGTTATAATCTTCTTGCACGTCCTTTAAAATATGATAGAGCAGCAGTCTGTGATGAGAACAAAGTGAAGACAGGACCTTCTCCAACACAGTGACCCTATAGACTGCTGGAGCATTAGAGCCATCTTCCTTCTCCGATCTCGACTGGTCTTCCATGCATGGCCCTAAGGAACTACATAAATAAATTGGGTTAAGTCATTACTCAATCACTGGCATAATCAGCTTTTCATGAATGTGAGCTGAGCTACGACACTCATTTATTTTTCACTCCGTTATAACCTGTAATACATTAAAGGATTTATAAAATCCTACTATAAAAGACATACTGAAGAATTATAAAGTTTGCACAGCTGTATTTAAATGAGCAATGCTCATTTGTTAAAGGCACTAAATGACATTGCATTGCAAAGGTGTTAGATCCTTACACAATGTATAAACTGAATTAAATGTGTAAACGCCACAGATAAAGCATTATTCCACCTCTGTCAGTTTATGCGTGGATTAGAAATGAGCAAAAAAGTACAAACAACTCAGTACATGGAACAATTTTTTTATTGGTAACTTGAAGGCAAAGGATGGCGATTGTAGTAACGCTTACACTCAGGAAAACTATACAGAATATTTTCATCAAACCTGAATCATTTTGTTTCCTGATTAATTTACGTGTTTCCTGACAAAACCGATTACAAACCAACAACATTGGCAGGCAATAAGTTATCTATTTTGAAATTAAAATACAACTACCCCAAAAGGGTAACACAGAGAATGTTTGAAAAAGTATATAAAAAAAATCACATTTTTAAATGCAGGGTAGTTAAAACAGACTGGAATTATATGCCTTCAGTATTCCATCTTATTACAATTAATTCAATTCTAGCTTTGATTAGCTTTTACCCTGAAATGTTAAAAAGAGACCACATCAAATATATTTCAGACACAAATGCATGCTTAAAAGACCAATTAACTTCTAGTTGACAAAAAACATCATAAAGATCAAATATATTAACCTGTCTAGGATTAAAAAGAAAAAAAGGTGGGCATGTAGTAGAGGAACATTACAGGACAAGAAACTCACTGAGGCATGCAAGTGCAGTATAGCATTTCACATAACAATGTGCAAGAGAACAGAAGTGCTTCAACAGAAAACTAACACATTTAAACTTCATATTCTGATTACATCGAAAGAAATAACTCACAACACAAATACAATTAGATGATCAAATTAGAGGGAATAATACAAAATCAATTTTAGTGCAACAAATATATGCATAAATAACTGATTGCAAAATGACTTATATCCTGCACCTGTTATGAATATGAAATTACACATACTTCGAAAGGCCTACACTGGTGATCCATTTAATGATCCATCTATAATATTAAGCCAAACTATTCTCAGTGAGAAGTGAAAAACAATAATCGTATGCGTCTCTGATCTATAACTACTCCTGAACAAACTGTCCCCATTAAATGGGAGAAAACAAACTAGCTTTGGATGAACCATATTTGGCTCCATAACAGAATCCCAAGGAGCCTTATTTTGATATAAAAGAACAGTTCTAACTTCTCGACAATGCTCTGTTTTTATATGACTGTTGTTACCCTGAGATTAATAATGTTTTTGGACTAAAATTATACAGGACACTAATATTAATAAGAACAGCAATGTGAAATAAGAGATCAACATTCACCAAAGGGAGCCTAAAAGTATCCCATATATGAAAATATGAGAGTGCAGCGCTGACAACACATGTATATGATTTCAATAATAATAATAATAATAATAATAAAAAATCTGCATGACCACCCTTTACATTAAAAGTGAAACTGTGACTGTGGCATAACTATCCCCGAGAGAAAAAAGCAAAACTTTAACAGTAATTATGGTAACAGTATATAAATCCACAATACCGATTTTAGTAGTATACAAATATTTTTTGATTTATGTAAAACTGCTAGAGTAACCGAGCAGTAGCTGTAAGAGCAGGCACGGTGCTGTTAATTTTAAGAGCTGTGAAGAACATTCAGGGTGGTTGGATAAATGTTTCTAAATTAAATTAAGAGTATCTCAGTTCTTTTAGGGGAGGGGAATTTAACATCTGAGGAACAATAAGAGGTAAACCATTTACAGAACATTTTTACAACACAAAGATAAAACACATTAACAATGCATTTGGAAATGTTCATATTTCCAAAGCTTCAATCACAAAATTCACAATGCTTCAGCTACACTTTGCAAAGCTCTACAAGTATACTTGTGAATCAGATATCTGAACGATGCTAAAAAGATGCCATTCAAAGTCAGTATATGGCATTTTCTCACCGCAAGTTTGAAATAATAACGTGTATCACAAGTATGTGTGCATCTTTTGTAAAGTGCAACTGAATCTTATATTCCAACCTCCCGAACTCTGCTTTAAAAAGTTTGATAAAGAAAGTGATTCAGTTGTATAATAGGTAATTAAAAGCTATAATAATCATTAACATGAAAGAAAAAAAACACCACAAAGCAAGAGCAGCAAAACTGTTGAAACCTGGACATAAAACAAAGCAATTCAGAGCAGCACTTGGATCAGGATTTGCAGTTCTGTCCCATAAGTGCATCATGAAATACGGACCAGGCGAAATTCTGATCCAAGTTCAGCAGAACCCAACTCTAAACTGCTTCGCTCAAGGAGTGTGTGAATGGAGTGGCAAAATGACCCTGAACGGTTTCGTTTCAGCAGGCAGTTTAATTTAGAGTAGAACTCAAATCTGCAACGTTGAGAATTTCAGTAGTTCTGATTGCTGAAAAAGCAATCTATTATTCAGTGTAAAACAGACATTCGCTGAGACTGCCGTCCAACACTTTTTTCCCCTCTGTGCATCATTCTGACATGCATTACGTTGCAACTTACCCCGTATGATTTGCAGAGTAGATTTGCAGGCAAAAAAAAGATACAAAGGGCAGGACATAAAATAAGAAAGCAATTAAATCAAAATAAAATCACTATCAGAGCAGAATGTGGGAAATCTCATCCACAGAAAGCCTGAGATGGTCCAAGCTTTCACTCCAATCATCTAACAACAGTCCTAATTAATATACTTCATAAAACTGATTACCTGCCAATAAGCATCAATAGCCCAAAATTTGCGGGAGTGGAAACTCGTACCCATATCTCCCCATTGCATATAAGGATGGACATCTCCCACCGATGAGTTAAGAGAGACGTTACAGTCATACCGTCACATAAAAATACTGCTGATAGACTTCAAATGAAACGACCAGTCGCTACAAAGACTAATTAGTGTGAAAGCTTCGTAGAACAATCATTAAGCTGAGGTTAGCTTATGTATGAACAAAACCTGAATATTATCTCTCTTCCTTTTAAGAGCAGTTAACTTAGAAATCAACAGTGCTTTACAATATTTTAAATATATATATATATATATATTCATATAGATATCCACAGTGAAACCCCTGAATAGATTTTTTGAAGGCATGTTTTGTAACTTGATAAAATGTACCATTTAAGCTGTGGCTGAGGATTCAAGTGTAACTTCCTAGTCTGAATGAGGTCCTGACTGCATGTTAAAAACAAAACCGGAAATAAAATCCTTGTTGGTTGAAGTTTAGGCGATGTTTTCGGTAAAACCATCATCTCTCTCTTTCTCTAGGAAATTGTGGAGGTTTTGGTTTTGAGTTAAGACTGGTTGTAGGCAGTAGATGAGGCGTTGGTTGTTGTCCCTGACTTTCCAGAGCCTGAGGTTGCCGCTTCAGCAAGGCGGAGCTTCTTTTTTGGTGGGGTCTTGAGCGTGCCGGTGCGCTCTTTGACTTTGTACTCAAGTGTGCTGTGTGGAATCCCATAGACGCTCTGAGCTTTCGACACGCTCATCTTCCCACTCATCACCATGGCTATGGCCTCCTCTAGGATATCGTGGTCATATTGGCGATAACGGCCCCGCTTTTTCCGTGGCTGCTTGTCTCCACAGTCAAGCATGCTTCCGGTGACGCTCCCGTTCTTCACGTTCAGACACAGTGGAGGCAGGTCGCCCTGGAGGAGACGTGACTCAAGGCCCGAGTGGCTTTCCATCAAGCCCTGTTTAGGGAGAATGGTCTTCAGCTTGTGGAAAGCAGCGGAGCCGTCGGAGGTTTTGTTGGCTTGATACACAGCATCCACCAGGCCGGCCAGATCCAGCTGGGCTTTGGGCTGAGCACTGAAGCGTACCTGAGGGATTCGGATGTGTACAGCTGGCCCAGCGGCAGGACTCTGAGGAGATGTGGCTGGCGAGATGCTGTTGTTCTGCTCCTGGAGCTGCGAGACCATCCTCTGCAAGGTTAACTGTTTAAGGTATGACGAGGCGGTCACGGTTGCTGGGAACTTCAGCTCGGTGTGCTCTGGTGATGCTAATGTAATTTTTCTTACTTCGGATTGCTCGAGTCGAGAGTCGTTGCTTGGGCTCACCGCCTCCGAGCCAAAACCGGGTGGCTCCCCTGCCCTCCGCTCTGGTGATAAGGCCTCTGTCTGGAGCTGTAAGGTTTTCTGAGGTATCCCGTATAGTATGGCTGCTTTGTGAATGTCCAGTGATCCGGACCGAATATCTTTCAAAGCTTTCGAGAGCAAACCTTCTGCAAACTCAGAGCTGCGATCCAAATAGTCCTCTCTGATTGGTCTCCTAAGGGGAGGTGGGTGGGAGGATGAGAAACGAATGGGGTGAGCGGACCAATGACAGGACGCACTCAGGGTCCACTCCTTTACTGCCTTGTCTTTTGGTAACATCACTCGCTTCTCAATTGTCTGTATAACACAAAGCCTTTGAGTTGTTTGGGGATAAACGCTTTTTGTTTTTGGCTTTAGGTTGCAAACGATACTTCTTGGAAGGACAGTCTCTCGTCAATTGTGTGGAGAAAGACAAGCGTCTATGGAAGTACTTCCAGTATCTTTGCAATGCGGATGCATTTTGTAAGACTCATGTGAAAGTAATACTGCATGAATCAACGAATAGATCAATAAACAGATGAATAAATACAGGCGGCACAAAGGAACAAGTAAAGCCCCTGACTGCTGGCAAATGTGACGTTACCTTCCAACAAGTTAGAAAAGAGTCAACCCTTTGGCAGTGCAACAAAACAACCACTGAATTATATATAAAACATCAAATGTATGAGAAGTAGAATTTGTTCACACAAAATTATCAGATAGGATAAAAAAAAACATTTTCTGATCGATATTACGGTTAAAATGTTAGCATTTTGATACCCAGCTTTTCTCTGGCTTCGTTAGGATGACGTTCAACAGTCAAGCACACAACTTGGTAAACAAGAACAAGTACTCACCCTGAAACCTTTCGTTGAGGAGTTTCATTTTCCGACGATGCGTTTTTCTTAGAGAGGTCAAGTGCTCCATCTACTATGAAACGCAATCCATAAAAAAACAAACAAAAAAAAAACAGCAATTAATATTTAGTCTGAGAGCAAATGCACAAGATCATTGCAAATAATGAAGTATTCGCTCACTCTGTAAATTCACCCTGTTTATTCAGAGTTGCGTACCTTTCAGAGACAAGCATAATTAATGAAAATCAATCGACTAGATTTTCTTGAAAAAAGTGACACTTTTGAGACTGAGCTACAAACTCCTGAATCTGACTGTGTGTTGGTCTCCTGAAGTGTAAAAGGATTTGTTTGTGGTGCTTACCTTTCAGGGCCTGAGAAGCTCGGCTGATGGTGAGGTCCAGAGGCCCGTCAGGATCTGGTTGATGAGGGAGAAGCTCAGAGCTGTCGCTCAGGCCATTCAGGCCCTCGTGAGCCTGGCTTTTACATGCATACTCGAAGGCGAATCTCCGAATCATCTTGCGCATCAACTCCTGCGCCACCAACGGTATACTGGAATCACAGCTCTGAGGGAATTCTGAGACATTGAAAAATACAGAACTAGTTAAAGATCTCATTGCATGCATTAGGTTCCTTATGTAAAAGCTATTTTTTTTACTTTTACTAATATTTGACTTTAAGGATCTTAAGAATCTGGAGCTGATAAACTGAGCTCCATGGATGCATTGTGTGTAAGACAACAACTGAAATGATTCTGAAAGCTTGCTCTCTAGATTTCTGTTTTATAAAAATACTAATATTTAAAATCACTTCTGTCCAATTGTCCATAAGTTCACGCCTGATTCTGCAAACTTTCTATCAAGTGACAGTTTACAATGTGGTACCGTAGACTAAGGGTGAGCGATCTGACTATTTTTGATGATATCCACAATCTATTTTTCAAAAGAAATGTAGAGATTGTGACCAAATGTGACCTATTTCTGTTTTATTTAGTTATTAACACGTTAGAGTAATAAAGAAACATGCACAGTATATTTTTAGTTTTAGGTGCGGGCTTAACTGGTCAAATACACAAAAAAAGGCAAGAAATTGAAAATCCTCCAATTACCACGACGCATAAATGGTCTACATGTGACAAAAAACATAAGTGTAATTTTTAACAATATTTTTATTTATTTAAATTAATTTTAATTGCTATACTACTACTATAAAATGTAATTACATACTCATTATGCATGGTAAATTATGTAAATTACAGCATTTAAATGGTAGAGTTCTCCTTGCTTTGTCACATAATGTCTCAGTGGCTGGGTAAAATAGTGAATATTTGTACAATCTATACATTCAGTAATGTGTCAAATAATGTTCTTTGACTTTTCTTCCAGTGGGGAAGCATCCAGAAACTACAATAGTTTACTATGCATTAAATTGAAATTAAATTAAATACAATTTATAGTTTAGCAAAATACCAATAAGAAAGAAATGCACCGGGACTCTTATTTTGAAATTTCTTAAGTATTGCGGGCTGATCCTTCAGATAAGAGCTAAAACATGCAGTCTTGCAACAATATAAAACACATTATATGAAGGCCATAAAGCAGACATTTTCATAATTCATCAACTCGAGCTCATAAGCAATCGCTTGGTATAAATGTGCACTATTCATTGATTGAGAATCACTTTGAAGCAGTTCTTTTTTAAATGAAATCACAGCCTTCTAAAGCTTAATAATCAATAGGATGTTTCGAGATTTATGTATTAACATCCCTAAAATATAACATCAAACCTAAAATGATCATTAAGACATTTGTTTTACCATGCATTTCATGCATTGAAGACTTTATGACATTCAATTTAAGAAAACTCTAATGCTTCGCAAATGCGAGGCTTAGTAAAAAATTCAATTTTTTAAAGAAATGCAAAGGTTGTAATGGATGGTAGCACTGGTAATGCATGTAACAGCTGTAATAAAAACTTCACTCCCTATGGATAATTAGAATAAAAATGTACTCCTCACCCTTCTTACGAAATAAAGCATTGAGGAATCGGTCTGCTTGGCACTGGAGTTTATCAGAGGTGGACGGGCCCTGAGGTGGGGGGGTTTCAGCAGGGGGTGGCGAGCCAGGAACAGCCACTGCAGGATGGTCCTATGTCACGAAAGATCACATACACCCCAAACAAGCACTGATTATAGTCTCACAGCATTGAGTTCTGCTCAATTATAATTATGCTGAATGCACTTACAATGTGTTTAACCATACATTACAAAGATTAAAACACAGACAACTATTTGTTATATACAAACAGAGCTCTACAGTGCAACCATTCAGTCGCATTTAATAAAACACACTGAAGATAAAATAAAAAAATTAAAAAAACACTGTGCAAACACAAAAATACAGCAGTTAGAATTATAAAAGATTTTTTAAATATGAAAAGAATTGGTAAAATCTTACTAAACATTATTTACTGGTGGATTAATTTTCTGTTTTAAAGCATCAATGTAATTATTTTAATATTTCTATACACAAACTAACATACATTTGACATAAAAATTACACATTTGATAAGGTTAGGGAAAAAAAATCCCTTGTAAATCAATTTAAGGAGGCAAATATCACCAGTAATGTACTTTTTTTTTCTTTTTAGAGCTGCTTTACAGCAGAATTGACTTCTGTTGGCATCATTGAATCATTCTTTTTCTGTTTGTCACTGCTTTGAAACGATATGTATTGTATAAAACACGAAGTTAAAAAGTTAATTTCTGTCTTACCAGCTAACACCCCATAATAAGCACATCTTTTCTGTGGTTTCTGAGGGTTGACTTACATTCAGTTTCTCTAGCTGCAGGTTGCAAAAGGAGCAGTTTGCATTCACGGACCAATCATCCACCGCCTCTGGTTCACACTCTGAGCGAGAATCATATGAATAACCATCAGGTAAGCTGAAGCATTGATACCATGAGAGAGAAAGACCGAGCACAGTCAGAACACAACATAAAACTCACCATCAAATATATTGAGATCTTGCAGCAGCCTTGGTCCATATATGCCCTCCAGAATACTTTCAAACCCTGCAAACAAATACAATATAGTCTTACCTGTGTGAAATCCTAAATGCATTCATATTTTGAATCTGTCACAACCCCTGCTGGCCAGGTTTTGTGAAATGATCGATGCTTTATTTGAACATATATAAATTTAAAACAGTTTCCCGTTTACAATACTGGCTAATAAAAACCAATTTAACATGCAATGTATTATTCTATCAAATAGACCAACAAGCAAAAGAAAATCATTAACTGCAAGACAAGGCCTAATTAACCAAATGTCAGGTGGTCCTAATGCTATGATATGTGTAAATATTATCATTTAGAAATACTTTCTTTATACAGAAGTGAGAAAAACTCATATTTCCAGCGCTACTGCCCTTCACTGCAGCTGAATTCACATTATGTCTTTACAAAAGCACAAACAAAAGTTCACCCAAGAATGTCACGTCCTGCAAATATGGTGCATTTTGGTATTGCATGAATTTCTGTATTCATGCTTAAAAACCTCAGAGGCCTTGACCTTCTCGACTGCATCCGGCCCTCAAAACCATACAACAAATCACGATCTATTAAACTGAGATTCAACGGATTAATTCCACTACTCTATTGAAATAAAAAACTATTTTAACAACCTAGTTGTGCCCACATTTTGCTCGTAATGTTAGAAACAGAATTGCCAATAGGCATTTCTAATCAAAACATTAACGTGCATTTTTCTTATCCATGCAAAGTAGCGTTTAAAACAACTAAGTATTAAATACATGTCAACAGTTTCACATAAACCCAGAGGTTATTTAGTCAACGGTTTATGCAGTAAACATTGTGTGTGATGTGTTTTTTAATTATCATTGAAATCTGGCTCATTTTCAAATCGTTTGTTGTAAATAAACATCTCAGAAAACATGGTATGTGGCTTATGGTTACGAAACTGGGCATCATTTTCATCCATGTCTTCTGTAGAGGACGCCAGGACAAAGGGTTAATCACTAATCAGGCGTTATGGAGAAACACAATAAAAATTATAGATATAATTCTATAAAATTTGATATTCTTATGAAAAAGTTGCAAAGTTTTTAATTTTACTCCCATTATTACACTTCTGTTTTCATTATGGTTTGTCCCAGAAACACACGGATATGCAAATAAGATGCAATGGTATTAAATAGGAATACCTATTTATGGACATTTCATATCTATTTATTATTCCTTTTTTAATAACTCAGTCCCGACGTCCACTGAATAAAATGTTTTTCTACATTTATGTTTTATCCTCCAACCCTTGTAATGACTAAAAAATAAAAGAATAAATTCAAGTAAACTTATTTTTTCGTCTGGTTCCCAAGAGGATATTTTAAAAGATTAAACCGGGGTTCTAGTTAACTAACTTTACCCGCTTTCCAAACATTAAAAAAATCTCTAATGACTTATCAAAACAGTAACGTTACTACTGTAGGACATCATCGCAAAAATGACTGACGTTAACGTTAAATAATTCACGCAGGAGCCTCAGAAAGCTGGACGCTCTTGTTATTATAATTCAATCACACGGTCGTTCGTACATCGGTATTCGGTGCAGAAAGGGTCAGTGAGTGCAAAGCTAACTCGGTTATCGAGGAATCAAGAAGTAGGGACAAAGAAAATGGATCCGGTAGAGCCCGCTCGGCCCTTGTCCGTTTTTTCTGTTAGCCACAAAAGCTTCGCGCGGACGACGGTTCTACACTAACGATATTTTTGAACTTGACACACGCTCGCTTAGCAACTCCGAAAGCTAACAGCGGCTGAGGGAGACTCGGGCGAGAAAAACCCGAGCGGACCGTGCGATAGGTCCGCTCACGGAGCGGTGGTTTAATCTTACCGACACAGTGGATGAGTTTGTGCCGCCATGAGTCGAGTTCCCTCCGGAATCCTTTTCTTTCGACCGTGCATTTGGAGCTCCGGCACTGGGTCGCCATTCTTTCCGTCCTCCTTCCCCCAGGCTCTGAGCGTGACGTCACCGCGCGTCATCCTTATCAGGGTTCCGATTGATTGACACGTGTCAGAACAAGCAAGGGGCGGGGCTTAGCGATGTAAACAGCCTTCTCTTAGTATGCGCATTTATTTAGTAGAATCGCTGGATGAGTACTCTTTTGAGTACAGTAGCTAGTTGTGTACTTGAATACCAGTGTTTAATTTAATTAAGGTTATTAAGCTGAAATGCCTGCACCTGTCAACTCAGGTTAAATAACATCGTATCACTAATAAATTAAATAATAGTTTCTTGTTTTCTTCCTATCAACCTCACTTGTGATAATCATCAATCACATATGCTTATTGTGAGCATAAACTATCAGATCTTATGTAAAAGCTTGGTTGGTTTAATCATCAACGACAAGCAGATAATAATGGCAATTCAGTGCTAAAATGGCAGCTTGTTCAATAATACTGCAGGAGTGGCACAGAAATGCAGCTTTACCAGACAGGAGAATCAATCAGATACTGCATTATGTCAACCAAAACGTAATTCAAAATGTACAATTTCCCATTAAACTATGGCGAATCATGAATTATAAATCTACATGTGTCCTTTTGTCTTTACATTTCAATATCAACATCAAACACAATGTGTGCCCCTCCCCCATTTTACTAAAGTGACACACACACACACACACACACACACTTCTAATGAATGTATATGAAGTCCAACTGTCCAGAAAGAGGAAGGCACTCAGAGAGAACAGATGGAGTTAATGCCAAGCTGAGCATCTGTCACACACGCACACGCACACACACACACACACGCACGCACACACACACACACACACACACACACACACACTGAGTGAGTGAGAGAGTGTGTGTGTGAGAGAGAATATATCTGTTTTACAATTTAGTATGTTGCTTTTAATTCAGATGCACATTAAAATGATTTCATATTCTCTTTCTCCATTTTAGATCAATATTACAGGTCACATATCAAAGTACTGATCAACCTGTTTAAATTTTATACAACGTGTCCATGTGTGTACAAGACATGCAGACATCAGTATAATCGGAGATCATTTTGATCTGATTTTTGATTTGAACTGGAAAAGCAATAAACATTCCAGGTCTCTAATAATTTCCGAGCTTTGCTGTTTGAGTAACAGCTTTGTTAGGATGACTACTTGCATGTATTCAGTCATAAACTAACAGTGCAGAATTTAATAATGTGCATTCATTTATTGCACACATGTATTTTGCTGATGACTACATCCATTTCTGCTTTTGAAGTCTCTCTGAGGAGGTCTAACATTAAATTAGCTTACTTTGAAGGATTCAGACATATGAAGTTATTTTATTCAGCTAGGTCTTGTTGCTATACACACACTGCTGACTCCCTGTAACTAAATATATATTCTTCAATTGCTCATGTGAGTCCCTGATGGAAAGAGCTCATGCATTGGTGGAAAGCGTGCCCCTCCTCCACAGCTAACACTGCTAAAGGTCTATATGTGTTTATGTGAGGGGGAGGTAAGGATAGCATTGTTCCACTGACGGGCACATTCATTGTCAGAAAGGATTGTGTCTGTGTAAAACTTGTCCAAAAATGGGATTGCGACAACCAACACACACAGCCCAACTCAATGAAAAAACATGCACATCTTACACAGAGGCAATAAAACTCCACCCCTGAACCTAACCACAGATTTATACGAATTAACCACCAAAATTAGTCACCAAAATGTACAATAGAAATATATTAGAATGGAAATCTCACATATTAGATGCTTTACTAAAAATGCCAAGGGATAAAGTGTGGAAGCTCATATTATACAGTTGACTATAATTATACAGACTAACTGCATGACTATACTTTACATTCGAGGTAAGAGGAGGGGAAAAGAGAGAGGACAAACGAGATTAAGTGAGTGTGTGTGTGAGAGAAAGAATACTGTATGGTTAGATATTTCCAAACTAAATTTAATTTTGAACAACGAGACTCTATCAGAGCTGGGATTTATACAACATGCATGAGCTGTTGGCTCTTTATTGTCCTTTAAAAGAAAAAGAAAAAAGCTCAGTAATGGCATCATGCAACGAAACAAAGAGAAGCAGAATTAAAAGACAGCTAATGCTTCACTTACTATTTTTGTGAAAATTCTGGATTTGGAAAGCAGTTTAGGTCAAAGAGGATTCTCCTGAACTCCGGGTTCATGGTTGTCCTCAGTTGCTTTAGGATTGAAGAGCTGATTTGTAGAGACATGCTGTGGTTGATTGATGCGTTTTTTTCTGTAGATGGCATTTTTGCATCCAGGCCTTGATGTCAAAAAGACACGTATCATCTTGGTAGCACTGGTAGGAGAAACCAGTCCAGAAGGATGAGGACAGATGATTTGGAAGTAACTCCTGCCAGCCGTTTCATCAACAGACAAAAAGGCATTCTCTGTGAAGAATCTGCTTTTGAAGCCAGATTGGTTTTTTATGGAAAAGGTTGTTTTGTTCGAAAAAAGCATGGAATTGATGGAACAACTTTTTGGAGTATTTTGGACATGAAAAGTAGGAGAGAAACGGGTCTGTAGTTTAGTTTTGAGTTTTTTTTTTAATGTGGAGGACAGGAGGAAGGCCTCAGTCTCCATAAGGCAGAGAAAAGAAGGAAAGCGTTCTGAATGTTGACGATTTCTAATAGTCTCCACATTATTAGTGAAAAAGTGGCAAGGTCGCAATGAAAGAGGTGATGGCAGGAGAAGTATGTTGTGAATAGTAGGCATGTGCGTCTGTAGAGATGCTGATCTTGTTGTGATAGAAAGTGACCTTGACAGCATAGAAAGAGGAGAGAAGATATGGTAACACTTTAGATTAGAGAACACTAATTCACTAATTAATTAAACTCCTGATTTGCTGCTTATTTAGAGTTAGTGGTAGTTGTTACGTTTAGGTTTGGGGTCGGATAAAGGGATCTAGAATAAAGTCATGCAGAATAAGGCTTTAATATGGGCTTTATAAATCCTCATACTGTATGCATGCTAATGAACAAAGAGTTAATAGCGAGAATAGATCCTTAGAATGCTCTTTTTGGTTTGTGGATGTCTTCTCAGCAGCCGTGAGTTTTGACACGAAATTGTCAGAATTGCTGAAATCTGAGGAGAACTGGATCAGAAGGAAGTCTTCAAACATTTGGTAAACATTTCTTTAAAAGTGGTATAGTCTATAAAATGAGGTCACTCTTAACAAGTACTAGAACCTAAACATATTCATCTTACACTGGTTTGCTTTTTTTCTTCCTGAGTCTTTCTGCAAGACGTAATGCTCAGATCTATTTTGTTGAGCACAAGATGCTCAGAAATTACTTTATAACCCTCTAAAAAGTGCATTCTCTACTAAAAAGGTTCATATATGCAATATGCAAGGGCGTCGTTTTGGTTTGAACATTGTGGGGTTTGAAGTGCAAACTGTTTTAGTGGAGTCCCAGGTGAGGTTTATTTATTTGTTTGCTTGCTTAAGTGTTTATTTTTGTAAAGCAGTCTGTTGTGCAATCATCCACACATGCAAAGTTGGTTAATAACGGCAATAAAGTAACAGCTTAGTTTACAATTACTTGTTTACATCGGATATATAATGTATTTTATATTATTTAGACACTTAGGATGTTTTAATTCAACATGCCATGGGAAGTCAATCTAACTTAACATTTAATATTGTTTGTCTCTTACTCATTTCACTTAATGATTTAATGCATGCCATCTCTTGGAACAGGCCAGGGTTTTAAATATGGAGACAAATCCTGGAATGTTTGCCTTTAAAAACCAATCTTGGATGACATGGGGGTGAGTAAATTATTAGGACGTTTTTATTCTGGAAGTGAACTAATCCTTTAAGTAATTTTATGCATTTAAAGATTTTAGTGTGTGATTTTGTTTGCCATTTAATGGGAAGCATTGGTTCATTGTACCTGAACACTGGCGAAACAGCAAGGGAGAGATAGCGAGGTTGCATCTTTTTATATTATATATTGATGATATGGATGAGCTTTTCATTGTGCGTGCATGTACTCAAATTTTTTTTTTTTTTTACTAAAATAGATAAATTAATGCAGCATTTACAACAAAAGGAATTTGCCCTGCTAAGATAAGGGTACCGGAGGATAAAAAAGAAATAGACATTGAGAGAAATACACTGCAGGAAAGCTTGAGATGGGAGCAAAGCAAAAGATGCTATGCTATAACCTTGAATGGCATCTTTCTGTCTCTTCATCTTTCTATGTCCGCTCGCTCTCTGATATCTTCAGAGATAAAAACTGATTCTCCCTCTGGATGGGTTCTTTTGATCTCCAGTGCCTTATCTCCTAGGTAACCACATCTACAGCAATTAAAAGGTCTCGTTAGAGTTGCCCCCGTGTGTGTTATTAATTTAAGATTACTGGGGTATGCAAATGAGCTAGATCCTCTAACCACTCCTTTTCTGCATTTAAGAAGAAAGGCTTTAAGTGATAGTAAACAGAAAATAAAGAGACAAGTGGGATTTGGACAGACAATTTAATAAGTCATATCAGAGCAACAACTTGAGAAATCTTTTGTCTGACTGGGTACACAAAACAAAGCAGAGATCCTACCTCTCGTATTTTAATACTCGCACCTTGATGCATCCATAAGTGTTATGACATTCTGAAGTAGTCTTATGCAAAGTCATACACACAGACCCTATAAGCTGGGTTTCGTGTGTAATCAATATTCATGTGGCTTGACACAGGTTACCCTGATTTGAATAGAACCATTATTTGTAGAGTATAAGTTGTGAGTGTGCATAAATACATGTATGATTGTGTGTGGGTGTCCCTGAGTTTATCAGCAGTAAAAGCCACCCTCTCCAACCAAGGAGATTTTTAACAAGCTACTATAAATCATTTCATGAAAATAAATTGCCATATACTTGGCATTTAAAAAAAACCGCACAGTTTTATGGAAGTGCATTTATAGAATCAGTAAATAGCAGTGTGAAATCAAGAGAAAAATAGATCTTTTTAGTAAAGCTCACATTCTTATTTCTGAAACAAATGTCAAACCATTGCAATACCAGGAATATTGAAGTGTATGTATAAGAGCTAATTCCAGAGGGATGGTGGCATTGAATGATGTGTTCATTGTGGCGGGTCACTGCTGCGCCATCTGCTGGCGAGCGCATGCATCTACAGGATTTCTAAAGGACAAAAGCTAGAACAATAAATGTATTGCAGCCGTGATGTGCTGTGCTTGCAGTGTTGGATGAAATGGTTGTTAAAGTTACTTAATCGCATTCAGAACACAGGTAGTTACTGTAAAACTGTTTTAAACAGACTCATAAGACAGAT
Source organism: Carassius gibelio (assembly GCF_023724105.1). Lineage (NCBI taxonomy): Eukaryota > Metazoa > Chordata > Actinopteri > Cypriniformes > Cyprinidae > Carassius > Carassius gibelio. Next base: position 3,185,510 of record NC_068371.1, on the reverse strand, counting down.
ATACAGAGTGTTATTTCATAAAATATGAAATGTAAGTGGTTTTACAAGGGATTTTCTTTTATTTCAAGGATTTTTTTTTTCTGTTACTTGATGCTGCATAGGCCATAAAGACAGTTTTAGAACTCAGAATAATCTTGTGGATGTCCATGGATTAAAGTATAATCCAGTAGGGAATAAAAATATCTGTAATATTCACAATTATAAGCCCCTTTTTTTCAGCTTTCTCTGTCATCTGATCTCTAGCCCATTGGATCTTATTTTATCTTTTTTCAAAGCTTGTTTCAGAATCCCAAAGCAGAGTTTGAAATATATATAAGCCATATGTATGATTATTATCTGGGTGGCTAATGTTATCAGTATAAGGATGAAACAATTTACTTAACTTTTCACTATGTGTTTTTTTTCCACTTTTTTTTTCATTTTATAAATAAATAAAAAAATAGATTTAATACAAATTATAAATACATTTTTTTTAATTGAAATTGAATTGAATATATTTTATGTCAAATAACAAAACTAAATAGGATTTTAAAATACAGTAAATCTCAGATTAACCTTTTAACTGTCACCCCCATTTTTGAACATAGACGTGGAAGTACACTATTCACACTTAAATTGTTATAAATCATAAACGCTTTTGAATACAGACCAAAGGTTGGTCTCTTTTTAAAGAAGACAATCTGCAGATTATTGCAGAAGTGAAATCATTTAAAAAAATGAAAGCATAAAAAAGTTATAGAAGTTTAAATTTACTGTAAATACGTTTATTATTTTATTTTTATTATATTTTATATAAAATAAATATTTAATAAAATATGTTTTAATCCAAAATTGCTATAAAATTAAAGCCATATGTCTAAATAAGTTGTGTTCCAAATTTGAAGTTGATATGAAAAAAATGTAGGTTCATATGCAATTTTGTTTAGGCGTTATACCACAAAAAGCCACCGGGGGCCATTGAAACTGCATTGAATTTTTTGGATGCATTTGTTTGTCACAAATGTATCAATTTCTCTCTCAATATTATGTCTATGACAAAATAACCACCAAATATGGAATCTTGAGACTCAGACCTTTCCAACGATATGTATTTTGTCAAGATTATGAAAAGTGTTGATTCTAAAAGACCGTAATATATTTGGAATATGACCCCTCCCACTAAGGGGGAGGACCACGCTAAAAGATTTTAAAGTACGATTTCCATGGTAACGCAATGTTCGATTTCAAAATGGTTTTCATAAGATGAATTTGGAGTATATAAGCTTTCAAATGATATATAATTTATGATGATTACTAAAATATGTGATAGGGAAAAAGGAAGCGGAATAGATTGTTTGTAACAAAGGTCAGAACTCCAGTTATGATGTATATGTTTTGAGGTGCACTCTTTTTATAAATTAATCTTTTACTGTTCCTTCATAATTTCTTAACAACAAAACGTGGTCAAATATCTATTTAGGAGTCTTAGACCTTTCCAACGATATATAGTTTGTCATGATTAGATTAGGATATAATTGTAATATATTGAAGTAAATTTAGGCGTCCCGTATACGGGACGGTGACATTTATCAGGTTAAATAATAGACACAATTAATACAAATGCAATGAAAATAAATTTCTTCATTCAAACAAAGGCTTTGCCTGTGCTCTTTCCTAGCCTGGATTTTATTTTATTTTATTTTAAAAAGAAAGAAAGAAATATCAGCATGTTTACATTTTCCAGCAGAAAATAAACCTTGTACATAAAATGCATTTGAAGCAAAAACAGAATGGTCTGACTTAAGCTTTGTGAAATTATGCACAGCTGTAAACAAAGCAGTGCTGCGCTAATAAACAATGCATTATACAAGGCAAGATGAAACGCAACAATCAACAAAACTTTCCTGAAGACAATCAGTTCCCCTCAGAAATACATTCATATAAATCCCCACCAATGGATTTGCAATTTGTTTAACAACTGACTTAAATAGTTAATCATTAAATGCCCAGTTAACAGCTAAAAACCAACAAAAATGTATATCTCAAAGGTTTCAATGCACAATCTCAATCTCAGACAGTTTTGCCTTACTGGAGAGAGATGTATATGCTAAAGCACATATATACCTGACCTATGACAAGACATGCAATGCACCTTATTCAAGTTTAATAGCAAGTTTATTAGTGCTTGTTGAATTTAGTAAGATTTGGGGTTTCTGATAGCTGTTAATTTTATTTTTTTTAGCTAAAGGACTGTGTTGAATGTGTTTTTTTTTTATCATGCAATTTTATTAACTGTTCGGCTTTAAAATAAAAGACCTCTTGCAACATAATTAAATAATAAAAAATAAAAAAAGCAAAATGAATGAGACCCACATCAGCCCTCAACATTTAAAATACATATCTAATTATTGCTGATAATTGATAAATTGCAAAATGATTGATTACTGAAAATACACAACAGTATAACAACATGAAATATGGTGCAACGACAACAACATCATAAATAAAACCAGCTAAAAATGAAACAAGAACCAGTAACCATATACTGTGTCTGGTAAAATATCATTGGAGTAATATAAATGTGCATGTAGATTCAATGTCATTCACGTTTCTCTTCTTTCGAGAGATTAGGGATTTGCAGATATGCAAGTGCATAAAACACTTTTGATAATAAGATGCATGTCTGAATATAACACATTATTGCTTGTTATTGCATGAAGCATTAACTCTAGTTGAATGTTGAGCTACATGGTTGTTTTTACTCGGTTCCTGATTTATGTCAAATTAAAAGACACTTGCTAATAGGTTTTAGGCTCAGTCTCTGGAAGTGAATCCATTAACAGTTTAATTTTTCCAGTGCTAAGTGGTTTTTAAAGAATTGTCTCATTTCCACAAAGGGCTTTGATAGCTCTCACTATCCTCATTCCTACACGTTCTTGCAAAAAAATACAACAACAATAACAAGAAAGAGTTTCAAAATGGAAGACGTTTGCACTACATCATGTCTGTTGTTGGATTTTCTAATAGTAATAATTTGCTGTGGTTGTATTTGGCGACGTGGTGGGGTGGTTCGGTTCACCGCTGTAAATCATTCAACGGCTCTCCTGATGATAGATAAAATGTTTGGCAGTGGAGAAGAACTTTGTGGTGTGTTAAGGAACGTGCAAATATCGCTGGTGGAATAAACCATTTAATATCCTCCTTTCCATTTCCTGAAGAAAATCAATGTTTTCTCATTAGGACCCCCGCTTGCTGGCACCGCGCTTTCCAGATATTTCAGGAAAATGGGGGACAACAGTGAAATAAAACTCTTAAGACTGTCTAATAGTTTATCTCTTGATTTTTATGCTTAGATTTTTTATTCATTTATAACTGACTGCAGTTTAAGCCTTATAAAATGAGAGCAAACCGATGTTTTGGGTTAAAGGTGCCAGTGGAAGAGCGAGTGATCGAGAGAAAGAGAGAGAGAGAGAGAGAGAGAGAGAGAGAGAGAGAGACAGGCACCTTTGTGTTATGTTGTTTGAAAAACCAGTAGCATTGTGTGTGTTTTCATTATTTCTCTTCAGTAAAGGTTTTGTTTAAATGACAAATACACAAACATTCACACATATTTAAACACAGAAACCTGATTAAACAGCCGTCTGTCTTTAACTCTTATGTGTTGGATTGTCCTCCTTCTCTCTCTCTCTCTTTCTCACTCACTCAGCGCTGGATCTTGAATGGACCTTCAATGATTAATGCATGATTTGTGTCCTGTCCTGTCCTGTCTTGACCTAGTGAAAGTAACTGAGTTGTTTGAGGAAAAGCTTTCTGAATAAATTCTGCTCTTCATATTGGGCCGGACTCTGTAAACTAGGGGCCTCTGTTTACACACTAATTTACAAATTCCATAAAGTAAACAAGCCATACTGGTTTCAGGAACATGATCCAAGTCTGTTCACACACACACGCACACGCACACACACACACACATGCACACAAACACACGCATACACATATGCACACACTCACACACACACACGCACAAACACACACACACTCATGCACACACACGCACAAATACACACACACACACACACACACACACACACAGTAGCATGCCAAATATTTTGGTAAAGTTTTATTAGTTCAAGGACATTTTTTTCTGTTTTAGTGTTTCATTTGATATCAATAATCATCATAGTAAGCTGTTTTCAGAGACAGACATTGAATGCATGTTCAGATTAAAGACTAAAATATATTTAATTTATTTTTTTTTTGTTTTTTTTTTTTGGTTTTATTTTACTTTTTTTATGTATTTGAACATTTAGGGTGAACTATGCATATTGGATAGATTTGTGATAGATGTTTACACTCATGGGGATTTTTTGTGATCCCTTAAATGTAAATTCGACTACAGAGTGTTTGTCAGTGTGATAATAGACATCTAAATGCACAAAGTCTCTGCATTTCACCTGAACGGTGTTCTGGCTTTCAGTAAAATTTGATAGCGATTTAAAGTGTTGCTGCAGTGACATTTAAGAATATTTCCCCCCCCTATGAAATGTAAAATAATTGTTCATATACAATCCCACATTTGAGCTATAACACAGTCTCATTCATTAAAATATCTAATCATCTTATGAGACATGTTAGCTCTTTATAGCATAAAAGATTACGGACCGTAAACCATCAGAGCACCTTTAAACAGTTTTAAATCACACTTTGTCTAACATGTTAAAATAAAGAGGCCTGAAAAAGTCAATTTGAAAAAACCTTGGTATGACTGATATGAGCTCTGAATATCCATTAGATGGCGACAATGATCTAAACTCCTCAGTTCAGCCAAAGCAGTTCAGCTTCTCTTAAAAAATAGTCTCCTAACAAGATCTGTGTGCATGGCCCTGACCCTCACTTCTGATCAACTTCATTTAAGCTCATAAAGACAGGACACAGGAGACACATGTACACATCACTGTAAAGATCATTGTTTAAAAAAACAACAACTCTTTGAGCTAAAGATGAATGTGCATGTGCGTGTTATTTGCTTTGAGCTACAGATCCAACATTCAGAACCATTTGTGTATCTCATTAATCAAAATTAGACCTCTATAGCATCCAAGCACTGCAGGTGTGTATCAAAAACTCTCTCCACTTCTCTCTTCCTTTGTTTCTTCTTCAGTAATTGCTGAAACTAAGCAGACAAGCTGCAACGATTTTGTGCCTGTGGTTTTCAAAACCGCCTGTTTTTATTTCAGGAGTAAAGAAAGAGAGACAGAAAGAAACCAGGTCCGGTTCAAAACTCTTTAAGGAATAAAAATGGAAATGTTGATCACTAGTATTAGTTGGTTTCATAATTTAGATCTTCGTGAGTGAGACAGAGACAGAATAATTACTGAAGATGGAATTTGATGAAAGCTATATATGTTATCTATATAATATACATTATATTTGTAATGACGTATGTGTGTATTGTTTGTAGGGTGATCAATAAGAAACAATAATGCATGGGAATATACTGGAAAATATTATGTGAGATATTAAACAATACAATTCCATATGAGGATACTAGTTGTAATATTTTTCGGGATTTATGCAATGTATGTAAAAACGCTCAATTAATTTCCCTTTCATGACTTAATGCACAGGTTTACATCAAGCTGAACACATTCATAAGCTTCTATCTGACTCTATTGTTTGCATATAGTCACACATATCATATATGACGGTATATAAGAAAAAAGTGTTTTTGAAAACAAAGTTTTGGACGATTAGATGTCTTTTTTAAAGTAAGGCAGCATGGTAAGTAGATATATATTGTGATATCCATATATTTATCTATATTTTCCTCATAATTGTCTATATACGTGTTCTCAAATGAATGTATTTTATCACATACATTGTTATAAAAAAAAAAATATTGTATATTTTTCAATATACTGTATGAAAAACAGCAATTCCTAAAGTATTATTCAATATATTGTTATGCATTTGGCTAATCGCAGCATGCCAAAGTCATAATAAATAGCATTAATTTATTAATTTATTAAATAACATGCAAACTACGGAAGACCCTTTCCACCACTGAACAAAAAAATATGATTCTGCTGATTTTGTGCATGGCTTTAAATTATATTATGAATGGCTTCTGTACAAAAACAGTAAAGATGCAATGGAATTTTTTTTTTTTTTTTTTATACACGTTTTTGACTAAATGAACATCAGGTAGCATTATAATTTTCATGAATATTCTTGTATATGTCAGTGATTTTTGTCTGTTAAATGAATAAGTGCTAATGTAATAAATGTAAATATTCACCAGCAAATGGAAATACTTACTCAACTACCACATATTTCTGAAAGCTTTATGAATAATATATTTTTTGAGTGACAACATTTTGAATGGATTCATACAGTTTTAATTGATTCTCATAATTTGAACTCTAACAACTAATAATCCCCAAACCGTGTGTGTGTGTGTGTGTGTGTGAACAGAGAGAAATCAGATGCTTCCAATAAAGCTGCCAACTTCAATTATTTCAGTTATTTTCATCCTACTTATCACAAATCAGTGTCTATCAAATTCAATTGATTTATTTTGCCATCTGATATTATATATTTCACTTTCATTTTCCATAGATGTTTGCTCTATAAATACTCAGACCCCACCAGAGGGAATATTGAACTAATAAGCTGATTGGCTGAAAACAGGGGGCATGGACTTGAATGTTAAAGCGTGAATAATTAATGAGGGCTGATGGATAATGAAAAGAGTTTAAGAGTAATTAGTGCAATGAGAGAGAAACAAAGCTCAGCATTCCAGAATCTTAAGGAATAAAACTATGGACACCTGACAGGTCAGTGTGTGTGTGTGTGTGCGCGTGTGTGTGTGTGTGTGTATGTGTGAGGAAGAATGAGGACAGAGAGATAGGAGCCGATGGAGAGATTGGTGATGGTGAGATAAATGTATGTTGATTATTAGACTAAATACAGTCATTTAGTTTAGCATGTAATGATGTGTAGCCTTGTAAACATTCTCTGCTTTGCTTTCAACTTAGTTTTCCGGAAAACTCACAGCTTGACTTCCTATTATTTATATGTTCTCACACACACAAATACACAAACAGGCTTTGAAATACTGAGAACTTGAAAGATTGTGAGCTACACCACAAGCAAAAGTGTGTGTGTGTGTGTGTGTGTGCATTTATTCACCATCTGTAATTCCAGCAGAACACATCATATTCCTGCTAAATCACATTTAACATAATAACAAATGTATTTCAGTGCAATGTGACACCATTAAATAGATTATAATCCAGATCTCTTTAGTTTTAAGTTTACTAGTCCTCTAGTCGTCCCCGAAAACAGATTTATTGAGTAAATCCAAAACTGAAATTCAAGGAGATATATACAGTTTACTGAATTTGTTTCATGGATGTTATATTAAACACGTTTTATTGTATTTGAGAAATTGTTTGCCTGCTTTATACTGAAATGAATGGTGTTATAGATACAAAGGTACCGGAAGTGCTCTCATTTCAGGACAATTTACCATCTTATGTAATTTTTATAGATTTAGATCCAGGTCTGTGGTAAATATTACTTATACATACTTTAAAATGTTCATTCTGTATCATAAATTCCACACAGTCATAACTCAAATATGTATTTTAAAATGAGTATTTTCTTTTTAAATGTAAGTTCTAATAAGTAAACTCATTAAATTCCTTAGGGAATCCATTCTCATCAATTGCAAATTTTCTTCCAGGTTTTAAAAACGTGGAATTTCTTGATTGCATCTGTATTATAGCTGCACTTTTGTTTTTAATAGAAGAAAGAGAGACTGAGGTATTCCCTTGTCATCTGTCCAACTCTCTCAGACATTACTATAATTGTATGTGTATGTATAACTGTTACAAAGATGGATGAAGGTGGTCTTTATGATATATCGCTGATCTACATTGCTACTCTGATCTGTCTGAAACACTCACATATCCTAACATTATTTACTTCTTATAGTCACTCTCGTGTGACCTGTAACTTTAGGGGTTTTTTCTAAGTTGCGTTGTAAGCTTACAACAGCATAGTGGATCCAACCCAAACCCTGAGGATGTGTGTGTGTGTGTTTATGGGCTATTCATTCCTGATAAATGCCTCAGAGGGCTCATTCCTTTGAAAATAAAACACTGTTTCCATCTCTCCCTCCAAGATCACCTCATTCTTCCTTCCTCTTTTTCCCCCTTTCACACATACTCTCTCTTTCGAGCTTATTCTGAAATCATTGGGACTGGATATGGTAAATGTAATGGTTTTCTGTTATTAGGGCACGGGGACCTGCAATTCTGTTCCCAGACACACACACGTAAACATATACTCACACTCACATACTCTCAACTCTTTTGTCAAACAACTAATAAAAGAGCTTTAAAAACACTTTAACGCTGACATGTAATTTATGCACCAAAATTGATTATTTCACATTTACACTTAATCATTTAGCAGACGCTTTTATCCAAAGCTTTTATCCATTTTTATGAAAACAATAGAAGCAATCGGATGTGACAAGTACAAATAGCAAATAATAATAAATAAAAAAGAGAAAATACGAATAGAATAGAATTAATTGGACAGGTGCTGCTGAAAAAGATGTCTATTGACATCAAAACATCAAAAGACACTAGAACTTACCTATTCTATTCTATTCTATTCTTGTCATATCACACAAACTCACATCCACACCACTGAACGCTCCCCTAAAGTTAGTATTTAACTTCCCCTTTTAGTTATTTTTTGAGGAACCAAAGTATTCTTTTTAGCTTTTTTTTTTCAGACTATAAAATAACATGCTCAGAAGTTTTTCGAGACAACCTAAAAATAACTTATACAGAATGTTCCCTAATGGATATTTTTTTAGGGGAGCTTTCTGCAAAACTAGAAAAATCATTCTACTTCTGTAAAGACAACTTCCTTTGCTGAAATTAATATTTAAAAGTATACTGTGGGAACATTCTAGAAATATCGTTTTTGGTTCCCAGTGGCACTGGCTTTGCCCCAAATGGCAGACTCACTTGTGGACTTTCAGTGGCTGTTGTTTGTGTAAATCATGGTCAACACATTTGTAGGATGACCGATTTGGCCTTTTGGGTTTTAGATGGGTGTGCTCACGAGTGCCCTTTATTTGGGTCTTATTGTGAACATGCAAATATGCCTGCAGAGTTTGGATGGTAGTTGCATCTGAGTGAAAAAAGTCGCTAAAATGTAGCCAGTGAATGCATTGTGTGCCAAACCAATTCTAAAAGATTAGTTTAACTCACGTATACTGCTGTTGTGCTCGCTTTACGAAGAGCTATATGCATTGACAATGCATTGAGACATGAGTCTCTGTGTTTGCTAACTGGTGAAGTGGATGGTGCTGCTTGTCTCTGGTTATTGATTGTGATCGTTTGTGTTTGTGTAAGACCGTGTGTCCTTGAAATCAAGATGACGACAGTGATATGAAATAGCAGGTGTGAGGAACATCTGACACACATTTTCTGGGCTGAATGAGAACATTAGACATAGACTCCTCCAGCTTTCATTCAAACAGGTCATTATGAATACAACACACTAAACCTTTTGTAGAAGCAACAACAATCGAGTACAATTTTGTCCCTAAACCTCACTTGGTGTGTGAATGGCTGACTCATTTCATCCATATCACACCCTGTGTCTGCCTGGAAAGTGTGTATGTGGCTTTGTGTGTATGAGTGTATGTGTGCGGCAGCGGGAAAGGAAGACTGGGCAACAGGAACACACAAAAAATTCTAACACTTCCTGACACACCCTTCCCAACCGGTCAGTCATCTGAAGGAATAGAAATCCTTTCAGCACATCGTAAGTTGTGTGTATGTGTCTGTGTGTGTTGCAGTTGTGTTTGGGTGTGTATGTGAGAGAAAGAGCCGTCATCAAGGATAAGAATACATGTTTTATGATAATGGAAAGGCTATTGTGTGTCTCCGTGTTCCTTGTTAGGGGAAATAGAAAACAGAATATTTTCACATCATATCATTATATCACTACTTAAACCCTTGGCTTTTGTATTTGGTGCATGAAATATATTATAAAGCAGAGAGAAAATGAGTTTCCACCATCATAATACACTTATTTCCATGTGTATACTCCTGGTTATGTGTAGACATAGACAGACAGATAAACATATAGACAGACAGACAGATAAACATATAGATAGATAGATAGATAGACTGTTAGCAATTGATGTCATTTTTACAATAAATTTTACAACAATGCATTGTATTCATGTTTTTATTTTAAATCCAAATGCATGATGGGAAATACTGTAAATACACAGTAGAAGCATTATTTTACAGCTACCGCATGGCATTGTGGGATATGTATTTTTTTAGATCGCCGTCATGGAGATCAGTGTTTCAGTTTGGCTCTTGACCCTCACATTTTGCTGAGTTACTTCTTTTACAACAATTGCAGTTGTTTTCAGAAAACATTTCTGCATTGATAAAAGTAGATCAACTTGTCTGCATTAATAACAGGTGAATAACTGCATTAAAGTAGTTTAAATAACTTGACATATAATCACGGTAGCGCTGTTGAATAAACACAGTACTTTATTGTATTAAAAAAAACAATATATTACTTGTACATTATTACATTTTTGTTGGTGTGTGTGGATTGTTTTCAATCCCAAATCAGTGTTGAAATCTCTTCCGTTCATCTCCAGTCCCTATACACGTCACACATACACATATATATGTATACATGTATACATATACTCCTACATGCATCCCCTCTTTACAGATGACTCTCCATCTTTACCTTGCATTCAAGAAGACATTTCCTGGAAAAAATGAAACGACTCTGATGACTTCCTTGTCTCAAGCCCTCCATCTTTTCCTCTTTTATCATGTCAGTGTGTCTGTGTGATCTATTGTGTCTTCTCCTCTCGGACCGCTTTGTGCTGTTTATTTATTGATTGTGACTGTCTCTGGATGAATTGTACGGATTGGCCGGAGCACTGGTGATTTGATTCCGGCACGTGGATTTCGGGGTAGTGCATTGGCCCTAAATTCACACACAAAGCATTACTCATTTCCACTTTTGCTTAACACTATCAACTCTTGGTTCAGATAATCACATTTAGATCTATGACTGCAGGTCTAATGGTTCTTTTAAAACTAACATTTATAGATGTTTATAAACACACAATGGAAGAATGATCCCGGGGCAGTGTATTGTTTTTCACCTCGATTTGAATATGTTATATTGCAGGTGCTAAAACCTGATCAAATGTTTTTGAGTTTTCAGCTCCTTTGAGGCTCTTTTCTTACCTGAGCTCGTAAGCTGGAGGGTCATGACCTTCTAACACTTCCTGTCACAGGAGGATGTGACCGACAGCTTGTCAAAAATGCAGTCTTACGGATGTGAAGAGGTCAAGCATCTCCTTTTTGCTCCAGGTTTCTATTCATCACTCATTCAGGAACAGACTTGCTCTCCAAAATCAGAGCCCTCAAAATGTGAACAACTGCTATCAAATCAATTTAAAACAGCAATCATAACCTAAGCCCTGCCCTTCAATCCAGGCGAATATTTCTCACTACTTTCCCGATCTAAAGGTCAACATTAGCTTAAAGGATTACTGTGTGTGGCTTAAAATGTGTGTGAATACACACATACACACACATTTCTATTATGATGGGGACTAATGATATTTTCAATCCCTTAATGTCACCACAACACGTAATTCTCATACAAACTTTTTACACTATTTATTAAAGCTTGATTTAGTGGGTTAATTAAGCGGTTTCCCTTGAAGGCTCTGGTCTCTACAATGTAGGTGATTTCAGTTTTTACTATCTTTGTTAACATTTGGCCCACAATCTAGTCATTTACACAGCTTAAGGCTGTTCTGTTCCTGCACTTTATTCTGTGTGAAGATGTAATACTGAATAAAATCTGGACTGTATTGTGGCTGAATTCCAGTGTGACACTTCAGTAAACATTCATCAGGTCATCAAATGTGAAATAAGATGCAAGAAGCTAAATAGCTCAATAGCTGTTTTACTATAGAAATCTTCATTCACTAATACACCGTCTAATTTTGCATTTTTAAATTGAATTTAAAGGGGGGGTGAAATGCTGGTTTTCACTCAATATCCTGTTAATCTTGAGTACCTATAGAGTAGAACTGCATCCTTCATAACTCCAAAAAGTATTTAGTTTTATTATATTCATAAGAGAAAGATAGTCTGTACCGATTTTTCCCAGAAAAACACGAGTGGCTGGAGGCGCGACGTGTGGGCGGAGCTAAAGAATCACGAGCGCGAATAGGCTTTTGCGTTGAGAGCATGTGGAAGCTGTGACACCTTGAGGAAAAAACCAACTAAAACAAACCATGGCTAACAGTCAGATTCAGCCGTTTATTTATGATCCAGAATCAGATCCAGAGGCTGAAATTGAACAAGAGCAGCATCAGCAACAATGTCTCTATGTGGTATGTACTGAAACTGTATATATTTGCTTAGCGGTTTTGGAAAATGACTAAGTTCCACTTTGTCGTCTTTTTTTTTTTTTAAGCTGTACATGTGGAAAGTGCAGTTTGATGACAACATCGCATGTTGTTTACTTGATGTGCTTACGCGCCGATAGCTAAGTTAACAACACAGAGATATCTGAAGCAGTTTTACTCACCGCATGTGGTTCCAACACACGATCGTGACCCTTTTTCGTTGGGACTGCATTATCCTTAAGAAATAAACGATGAGCAAATCTGGCGTCAAACTGGGCCTTGTTTGTAAAACAAGCATCTTCGAAATGCAGGGAACAAACACAAACACTTGCACAACTCCGGTGATGCTCTGTAAAAATAAACTCCATCCACTGGTCCCTTAATGCTGTTTCTCTTTTGGTAATCTGTGCAGGGTTGTCTAGCCCTGGCAATCAAAAACACACTTCTTTTGTGACATTTGGCAACGCTCTCGCTCTGATCAGTGAAGTCTGTTGTGCTCTCAGTGCTCTGCTATACGGGAGCGCGCGCTCTTCCGGCAGAAGTGCCTCAGGACCCATAGAAGGAAATTCCGGAACAAAAATACTCCTTCAAACAAACAAACTTCATTTTTGAAACTTTGTCCATGTTTAGCATGGGAATCCAACTCTTTCCCAGTGTAAAAAACTCACCCCCACTTTAAGCTATAATTTACATGATTCACTTTACATTTACAGGACATTTTGAAACAGTGAAATAGTATCTTCTTGTCAAATTTAAAGCATGAGTTGTTTTATTACAATGTAAAATGTTTATTTATTTATTTCTCTATATATTTTTTAAAGTGCATGTTTCAGACAGACCGATAATCTAAATAGTTTTTTTTCAAAGACTTTTCAGAGCAACTTGCATCGTTAAGGAAGAAGGTGGCGACATATGACAATTTTTATGAGGGAGCAATTTAACCATTCATGATTATTAATTAAAGAAACAACTTTATGAGACAAAACCTCATTTAAAACACATTTTGAAAATGTTATCACATCTAACAACCACTTTAGAACCACCTTATCAGTGTAAATTTGATATATATATATCATTAAACTAGTTGGGAATTTGACTTTTCAATCAAAGCCCTAGTTTTCTAAGTTTGCTGGATCACTCTGATTATTTGATTCTTGCTATGTGGCAGTCTGTCCTGCCCTGATAACTTGTGTGAAAGTGTGTGGATTCAGATCAATCACTTCCTCTGCGTTTCCCACGGCCCTCGGTCCACAGGTGTTAAAGTCTTTTAGCTGCCCGAGAGTCCTTTCATTCATTGCTTTGAGAGATGGGCCAGTGCTGTTATTAAAACAATTGCTGTCATGCAGAGAGGGGGGAAAGTAATTACATATTTATTCATTAATCATACGCACATGCTCACATGCACACAACACACGCTGGGATCTCAGAAAACAACACACAGATTTGATTAAAAAAAATAGCCTTCCAAGCTAAATTGAGCAAAGAATTTCCTGATTTCTCAATCCAGATCTGTAATATGTATGTTGAGCCATTAGTGCATGTGCTGGGTTTCTATGACAGCATAATGTTGAAGGTGTGTGTGTGTGTGTGTGTGTGTGTCTGGCAGGTGGCCAGACACTCTCATCACCACGGCAACATCCCAGACAGCAGCCATTACCACAGCAACAGTGCCTTTGATCTTTAGGAGCCCTGTGAACACAACCTTTAACCTAATAGCAAAAACACACACATGCACACAGTGTGATTTGTGAAGTGCATAACTGTGGCACAGTGGCGCATATAATTATAAACAGTGTTGGAGTTTATATTTCAGATCTAATAAGCATGCCGTATCAGATTTCATCCCTTGAAAACAGAGTCTCACAAATCGAATACACACAAAAATACACTAGTGAGTCATGCTGTGGTATAAGATGATTAACACGAATACTTCTCTTCTCTTCTCTTCTCTATTGTTATGTTCTGCACTGTCTCAAGTTCCAATCCTGTATTCACAGTAACGTGTTCAATTAATGAAATGTTGATAATTCAAATCCAATAAATGCAGAATTAACCCATTGATTATGGATGGAATCTACAATGATCCAGGTAATCAAAGTAATGATCAATCTACAGGTTATTTAGTGCTTTTTTTATATATATAAAATTAAATCGAGTTTAAATGTCAGGAGTTCCTGTCGGGACGAAAGTAACAGTTATTACTTTTGTCCCGCTACAGTCACACAAATTATTTATTTTGTTCCAGTCCAAGCTATATTGTGAATTTCTGTGTCTTGCATCATTTCTTACAAATGTTTATGTCATATTATACCAAAAAAAACATGTCTGAGTGAGGGTCAGAAAGACAGACAGAGGTCTGGTTTTATCCAGATGTTTTTGAGAGGGTGTTTCTGGACATAGAGGAACATCTCTCTCTGGGCAGCTGCTACGTCACATTTATATTTAGTTTTTAGCCATATCTTAGCCTTTACACCTCCACCTGTGAATTTGCAGTGTTTCCAGATGTTTTAATGCACATTTTTAATTCATGTATAAAAACAACTGGATGGAAACATAAATAGGCCTACTGTTACATTATGTTTAGAGTTTTTTTATTATGCTAATGTGGTTAAATTTTCATATTGTGCATTCTGTAGAATTTTGTATTATTATATAAAAATACATTGAAATTTAAAATAAAAAATACAGTCAGGTTTTAAGACATCTGATGAAACTTAAACTTAAATTTAAAATGAAAATATGAAAATGTAATTTAATAATTTTTTTGAAAAGATAAAGGACAAAATATGTTTGCAGTTATTTATTAACAAGGTCACAATCAGGTATACTTAAGAAAAATAAGACTAACAGAAAAAAATCTAGCTTATATTGTTGTGTTACTTTTTTAATCCACTTGTGTGTTACTTTTGACCCAACCGATGGGGTCGAAATAACAATGTGCAACTTATGTTCAAAGTGAAATTATACTGAAGTCTTTCTACATTTCTACAAAACACCACCTGGTATTGTTAGACCACACTTCTGAGTTACTGACCACAGCAGAAATATATCCGTATACAACATTATCTTTTAAAATGAAGTTTTTCTGATAAATTGTTCTTTCGCCCCTGCTCTCCCCTATACTATAGTATAGATTCATCCATTTATTCATCACATGCTCATTCATTCACTCTAATGTGTTGAACATTGCACTGACGTTATGTTGTTAGAACAGGTTGGGGAGCTATTTTATCCTGGCTAAGGTTCCCTCTATTTCTCTCCTTTGTCCCGAAGCCAGTTCCTCTCCAACAATAATAAGAGCGAAGGTTAAGACACTTTGAAGCGACTCAGATTTCTCCTTCACCAGAAGAACTCACCACATGGATCCAGGGGGTAATGACTTTTTCCAGTGGAGTGATTAATGAAAGCAGAAGGAGATATACTCGATTAGTTGTAGGGCTTGTTTGTCTCTCCTGTGTTTTTTCTTTTTTAATTCAAAGAAGGCTTAATCACAGGTATCATACTGCTGAATACAAAGAGCCGCACACATTTACACAGACACATGGAAGGGAAAAGACGAATCCTTCTTGTTTTATTACAGTCAAACTCTTCCACAGGTCCATGTGGAAAATCTTTTGTAATGTGTTTCCCTAGAGAAACATCATCATTTCTGTGGGGGGGAAACAAAGCTGTGAACTCCAAGGATGGACTGTGAATCTCATCTCATTGTTCGGCAGATGTCCTCCTTGGGTAACATCACACTGGAAATGTGAAATAATGCATGATTTTTCAAAAGATTTGAAGTGTGGTGTACCTCGTGTTCACTACAGATGAACGGAATAAGATGATCATTTAGCCATCAGATGAAGTTAAGAGCAGACAAATGCTATCTTACACACACTGTAGGTTTGAAAATGTCAAAATAACTCACACCTGAAATGTAGCCAGGATCACAACCTCTTCAGTCTTCTCAATCAGATGCTATTCTCTCAATCAAGGGCTGTTTGTCATCATCTGATACATCGGACAGGGACACTCTGCGGACAATCTTGAGACAATAAAAGCGGTGAGGCAGGTTTAACGTGTCAGCTTTTAAACATGACGGATGGTGTGCCCATGCATACTGAGCCCAGTGATGTTTTTTATTCATCTAGACTGCGCCATCTACTCAGTCCTGCTAAGATTTTCACGTAGCATTTTACAATTAATTGACTGGTGACGCAGCAACCACACAGGGATTTTACAAGTAAATTAAAACTCTGTGTTCTTTAACAGAGACTCAGCGTTGAAGGTCGCAAGACTATAAAGTTTGAGCATGTATTGATGTGTCAGCTCAGCGGTAAAAATGAATAAATAAAGGTTGATCCTCTTAACTGACAAGTAGCAGAAGAGCTGGTGTTGTCAGAATATATTACGGAGTAGCTTCATCTGCGTTTAGCATTAATGTGATGTCACAAGAGACTCCGCTGACTCAGTTTGGTACAGTTGGAAGGGTGGAAAATGTAAAGTAGGCTCGTATTCAAACAGGTTCTGCAGTGGAAGCAAAGCAGGAACATTAATAGTTTGGTTATAGTGTGCGCTGCTAAATTTCTGTAATGAGATCATTGCCCATAATGACAGCTTGAATTAGCAGAGCTGTCTGTGAATAAGCTACACACACCCCTGTCTTTTCCCTCTCGATGTGTGAAATGTTGACTCAGTTACTGAAGGCTCCAGATATCAGCTGTAGTGTGCGTGTGTGTGTGTGTGTGTGTCACCTTTATTTATTTATATAGCGCTTTAAACAAAATACATTGCATCAAAGCAACTGAACAACATTCATTAGGAAAACAGTGTCTCAATAATGCAAAATGATAGTTAAAGTCAGTTCATCATTGAATTCAGTGATGTCATCTCTCTTCAGTTTAAATAGTGTCTGTGCATTTATTTGCAATCAAGTCAACGATATCACTGTAGATGAAGTGACCCCAACTAAGCAAGCCAGAGGCGACAGCGCCAAGGAACCAAAACTCCATCGGTGACAGAATGGAGAAAAAAACCTTGGGAGAAACCAGGCTCAGTTGGGGTCAGTTCTTCTCTGACCAGACGAAACCAGTAGTTCAATTCCAGGCTGCAGCAAAGTCAGATTGTGCAGAAGAATCATCTGTTTCCTGTGGTCTTTTCCTGGTGGTCCTCTGAGACAAGGTCTTTACAGGGGATCTGTATCTGGGGCTCTAGTTGTCCTGGTCTCCGCTGTCTTTCAGGGCAGTAGAGGTCCTTTCTAGGTGCTGATACACCATCTGGTCTGGATACGTACTGGATCCGGGTGACTGCAGTGACCCTCTGATCTGGACACAGACTGGATCTGGTGGCTACGGTGACCTCGGAACAAGAGAGAAACAGACTAATATTAGCGTAGATGCCATTCTTCTAATGATGTAGCAAGTACATCAGGTGTTATGGGAAGTGTTTCCGGTTCCGGTTTACCTAATTAATGCAGCCTAAAAATCCTTTAACGGATTTGGATATTAAAAGCATATTAGTATGTTATGTGTAAGCCAGGTTAAAGAGATGGGTCTTTAATCTAGATTTAAACTGCAAGAGTGTGTCTGCCTCCCGAACAATGTTAGGTAGGTTATTCCAGAGTTTAGGCGCCAAATAGGAAAAGGATCTGCCGTCCGCAGTTGATTTTGATATTCTAGGTATCATCAAATTGCCTGAGTTTTGAGAACGTAGTGGACGTAGAGGAGTATAATGTAAAAGGAGCTCATTCAAATATTGAGGTGCTAAACCATTCAGGGCTTTATAATAAGCAATATTTTAAAATCTATACAATGTTTGATAGGGAGCCAGTGCAGTGTTGTCAGGACCGGGCTAATATGGTCATACTTCCTGGTTCTAGTAAGAACTATTGCTGCTGCATTTTGGACTAGCTGTAGTCTGATAACTAAGAATGCAGAACAACCACCCAATAAATCATTACAATAATCTAACCTTGAGGTCATAAACGCATGGATTAACATTTCTGCATTTGACATTGAGAGCATAGGCTGTAATTTAGATATATTTTTGAGATGGAAAAATGCCGTTTTACAAATGCTAGAAACGTGGCTTTCTAAGGAAAGATTGCGATCAAATAGCACACCTAGGTTCCTAACTGATGACGAAGAATTGACAGAGCAACCATCAAGTCTTAGACAGTGTTCTAGGTTGTTACAAGCGGAGTTTTTAGGTCCTATAATTAACACCTCTGTTTTTTCAGAATATAGCATTAAGAAATGACTCGTTATCCAGTTTTTTATATCGACTATGCATTCCATTAGTTTTTCAAATTGGTGTGTTTCACCGGGCCGCAAAGAAATATAGAGCTGAGTATCATCAGCAAAACAGTGAAGCTAACACCATGTTTCCTGATGATATCTCCCAAGGGTAACATATAAAGCGTGAAGAGTAGCGGCCCTAGTACTGAGCCTTGAGGTACTCCATACTGCACTTGTGATCGATATGATACATCTTCATTCACTGCTACGAACTGATGGTGGTCATATGCTATGAACTGATGGTGGTGTGTGTGTTTGTGTGCTCTTGTTTTTGTGTCATATCAGGACACAACTCTCATGTATAATGACATGGGTATGACACAAATATTACACGGAGATGGTGACTTAACCCATGTCCCCATTTTTCAAAACGCTTATAAATCATACAGAATGTTTTTTTTTTTTTGAGAAAGTAAAAATGCACAAAGTTTCCTGTGAGGGTTAGGTGTAGGGTTGGTGTAGGGTCATAGAATATACAGTTAGTACAGAATAAATACCATTACACCTATGGGATGAACACACTTTTCACTTTTTTTGATTTAATTGTAAAACTTTTTTTTTTAATATGTGCTTCATAAAAAAAAGCATTTTTAGATTATTTGAGCTAAACTGGAAGTCGTTTTGCACATTCCATGCCTCTTTTGTATGTGCGTGTTTTCTGTATCCAATATATTTGTGATTCAAAAGCCTCAGGTCGACATGTCTTTGGAAAACTCACTCTTAGAGGCAACATTATTGTTTTTGACTTGTCTTTTACTGAAGGTGAGCCTGTTTGTGTAACTCTAGCACATCTGTCATATACTATCATTGTATTGCTCTGGGCTTTGCTTAAGAACTTGTCATTTTATTGGAAGCACAGTGTCCTTGATCAAACAGTTAGGGCAAAAATAAAGTCTTAATTAGAAGCATATTTCCAGATATAGTCCAAAGAAGCAATGCATTTTAATTGGCTGTCTGGCATTAATTTAGCTCATAATGTTACATGCCATTTGTACAAAAAAATAATATGATTACAGTTAAAAGCAAATAGAAATCGGTTTCCTTTTTCACAGTCAGTGGATGGCTCCAAATTCAAAGAGCTCAGATTTCTTCTGCCTGCATTTACAGTGTCTTTCCCCAACAGCATTGATAAGTGATAAATGAGATGGCTTTGGTGTCCTGCCCTCACTAAATAAAAATAATTTGATAAATCAAAAATCTTGCTTGATGCTAGACCAGGGCTGTTCCCAGATTAAACTTTAATCATCTGGAAAAAGAGGCCTATCAAAACCCAGTGATTAAATAATTGTAAAACACTTCACTCAACATGCTGTTTAATTTAAGAGTTGGTTCAAGTGGTAAAATGCACTGACTCTCTCTGTCTTTCTCTCACTGGATTGCTAACGTTGTGGTCTGCCACATTGTCTGGAGTCATTTGTGTTTGAGGTTTCGAAGCTGTGATGTGGTGTGTGTGACTGCATGTGTGTGTGATGTGATTATAGAACATACTCTTTAAAGCAAACTGCATCAAAACCAATGATAAACAGAATCTGTGTCGCCTTTTATGCATTATATCACTTCGGGATGCCAAAACCAGCATGTTTTTGTTAGCGTACATGTCTGTGTGTGTGCGTATCGGTCTGTCTGTGAGTATTTTTCTAGTTGAAAGCACTTAAGAACACTTCACTGCTGGCTCTTCAAAGATGGAATACTAAATATGATGTGTGTGTGTGTGTGTGTGTGTGTGTGTGTGAGTGTGTTTCTGTACGCTGAGATTTGTCATGGTTTCACAATCATCCATTTATTCATACATCATAGAGCACATGGCCTGTGATCGCAATGTGTGTTCCCTGACAGAATGTGTGTTCACATGTGCAGATTTACTAAGTGCTTTTGATGACTAAGGGAGTTTTGCTGTGTGTGTGTGTGTGTGTGTGTGTGTGTGTGTGTATAAGAAAGAAAGATGAAAACAAAAGGCGAACGACATTATCGGATTTCAGGAAAAAGCACCTGATTCCTATTCTCCACACATTCCTGCCAGAGTCTTTGGCAAATCCCTCTCTTCTCCTCCTTTGCTACCTCTCTCTCTCTCTCTCTCTCTCTCACTTTCTGGAGTGGCAGTAATTGATTCAGCTTTGTGATGAAGGGTTGAAAGACAAAGAGAGAGAGCCGCTCTACTTTTCCTTTGATTTTTAATTCCCCTTTTCTCTTCTCCTCTTTGATTATCGTTTTTATTCTTTGCCTGCTGATGTCTGAATTGATTTTCAAAGCAGATTAAAGGTTTCTTTGCATATGTTTCTATGTTTGGTTTATATGAGAGAATGTATGCATGGATTACATGTTATAAACTTTTAATATACAGTACTTAAATTTCAAACAATGATAAAAACCTAAATAACAGGACACAGAAACACAAAGGAGATGGTAAACAACAGCAAATAATGTGTAGTTGATCAAGACAAATGTATTTGCACTAGTATATAAACAAGTCCAGAATTGATACATAGTAAAAAGATGATGCTTTCACGCAGCAGTCAACTACTCTTGGGCTTCAGGCGCATTCAGGTCACTTTGGTTGGAGAAATTACCAAAGTACATTTTTTACCGAAAATGTTTTATTCAAGTGATGAATAAATAAATTAAAAATGCAAATCGAGTTTATGCAGTTGCTGTGAATTGATTGAATAGTCAGAATTTGTACATGCAACAACTAGTTTTTTTATTGTGAATAATTTTTTTTTTTTACTGTGCATACAACATTAATTGCATATCCAATGTTTTTTAACTGACATGCCCCCAATTCTAAAAACTCTGAGTTTCAGGATAGTTCAACCAAAAATGACAACTTGATGTTAATAATGATCAGTTTCTTGCACAGACTGATTGTTTCGCTTCATAAGACCTCAGTATATTGTCTTAATTTTGTGTTCCTTCGTATGCTTTTTTTATTCTTACATTTTTATTCTTTTATCCAAAGCGACTTTCAGTGCATTCAGGCTATGCATTTTTTTTTTTTTTTTTACCATGCAGTTCTTAAAAACTAGTAACCGCTGACTTGCATTTTATGAATCACCTACAACCACGGTTTCAGCTAGAAATCTACTTTTCTTTTTTACTGAAGAAGAATTTTTTTTATTGTCAGTTCAACATCTAATGTAAGTGTTTATTTGATTTAATTAACCAAATCCAATGTTATCCCAATGTTAAAACAACATCAAACTGACTTTCATTGTTATTCTCAACGTCAAACTGGCTTTATATTGACATCCGCCTGCTGGGTCCCTTTAAAGAAAGTTGTGAGTTTCCCCACTTGTAATTATGATTCTGTGGTGGCTTTCACGTTTATGAAACTCATAAATATGATCTTGAATTCTCTAAAGCCCCATTATTTCCCACCTCTGTTTCTGTCAATATATGCAGTGGATATATTAAGAATGTTATTATAGTCTGACATCTGTGAAATGCAATAATTGTTTGTTTTCTGATGCAGTCTTTACAGACTCTGTTGATATTTCCAGTCTCTCTCTCTCTCTCTCTCTCTGTGTGTGTGTGTATTGTAGACACTGATGGTTTGTGATATTTCTGTAGGGCAGATTCACCAGGCCACACGTCTGTCTGGTAATGTGTGAAAACCAGTGAGATGTTCACATTTACAAACCAAACGCACACACACTTAATGAGTGCTGATTATTGCTGTCATTAACAGCTGCTTGGAATCCTTACACTCAAAACAAACAGCCTAGGGGTGATTTTTTTTTCTTTCCAGTTTAAGTAATTACCGGTCACAAGAAAATACAGATTTGAATTGACAGAGGAGGTTTGAGGAGGTTTGCATGTGTAGTGTGATGCACACAGACGTGACATGTCTTGAGGTGAACCGAAATGTCATTTATATCAAAGGACGGTGTGACCAGCAGGAGACAGGGATGAAAAACTGGAGCTGTGTGTCAGGATGTGTTGAGGTTTATGTCTGTGTTTGTATGGTACATAAGTCGAGTTTCGTTGTCACTATTTTCATCACAGACTAAGTGTACAAAAAACTGAACCAGACTGAAACCAGAGCAAGACTGTGATGTTTCAAGGCACATGTATATTATTTATTTTGTAGATTCTGAAATGCATATTACTGATGTGTTGATATCTGAAAAGTTCATTTGTTTGCATATTAGCAAATTTACAGACTAACGGTTGTTTAAGAAATACTTTGACATCCATAGAGTTTTCAAGGTTCACTTTGAGGACCGTTGGAATTTCATGAAATTGATGTGTTGGTTTTTATTGTAATACTTTTGTAAGTAATATTTTTAAAATATAATGAAATAAAAAATGTATTCAGTGTAATATATTTAAAATCATCACAGTAACAAATGTTTCATAGAATTTCCTGACATTTATATGACTTTAAATATAATTGTTTTGTAAGTTACATTTTCGAAAAATGTTTAATAAATATTTAAACGTAAGACCATCTCAGTTAACCAATGTTTAATATAAAATATACACATATTTACCTGAGTTTTTGCACACATATCAGTAAATCTTTAAAACACACATTGCTGTTTAAAAATAAATAAATAAATAAATCAGTGGTGTTTTAACTATTTATTTCTTAATTCTTATACTTTTCATATTTCAGTTTGATGATAGTTGTTCATATATAGTTTTAAATTTTATAAGCTTTCGATTCAATTATATTTTTTAGAAATCCTACATACACATTTTCTTTGCGAATTTGCAAAAGAAGGAATTTATGTTCTGGATTAAAAAATGAAATGGAATTGATTGACCAATAAACTGCCAGTAATTGTTTTTGTTTTATTTAGTTTTTACAATTAAAATTGCACGGATGCCATTCAAGGTTGTTTGTGTCCAATTTAACATCTAGAAGCAAAGAGTAATAAAATGCAGACTCCTTGGTGCAGAAACAGTATAAAAAATGAGAGAACTAGATGATAGATAGATAAGTACCTCTGTAAGTTCTGAGTGGAGCCAGAGAATAACTTACAGGGTTATTTGTTAGCTTGACATAAACTGTCATAAAACTCAACACTGTGATTTCCAATGAAAGCTGACATCATCCATTACGTCAACTGTGTGAACAGTTTCTCTGATCCAGTGCTACAGATCTCACCAGGTCTTAGAGTGCTAAGATTATAAAATATGGAATGAATCAGGGCGTAAATAATGTATGCTAAGATCCTATAGTGAGCATGAACCTGTGGTAGTGCAACTTAGATTTATGGCCTGACTGTGTCTGATTGGCTTACAGGTGAAGGTCAAAGATCATCATCTGGTGCATGTTACACCGCATCGAGGTGAGAACCGCATCATTTCATGTCAAACTAATAATCTTGTCATTTGTCAGACACCTTTTTTTCTTCTCATGAAACGCTGCAATGCATCTTCATTGCAGATATCTCGCTGTGTTTATTTCTCCGATGCTCACAGACAGAGAAAAACGCTCATACATCTGTTCCAAAGGAAAGCAGCCAGGGTGCATGTGTGTGCATGTTTGACATTGGTTACTCTTCCATCGGCACTGTTTTGTCTTAACTTTGCTTGTCTTTCTCTCTGTTTTCACAGTGCTTTCTCTGGGTGTCACCTTGCTCCAGGGCTGTAGGGGGTAGCGATGGAGTGCTACCCCCAGATCAAAGGCTCCTGGCTGGGTCAGTGCTCTCGCTGTCCCCTCTCTAAACTCTGGAGGTGCTGGGACTCACAGCTGGTGCTGACTTCAGGCTACTGATGATGTCTGCCACAATCGGCACTGTCAACTACAATCAGGGACAGAGACGTAAACACAGACATGCACAGACTTTTTATATTACCTCTTATAGACATCATGGTCTGATTTTTACCATGCCCTACCTCTAAACCTAACTCTCAAAGAAAGCTGTGGAAATGATTAGATTTGACATGATTTGCCAGATGTATGAGCCTTGCAATTGTGAGGTCGATTTCAGAAGTATTTGCTTTATTTGTGGGGACGTTTTGGCATTTTTGTCAGTGAATAGAAAACAAGATGTAAATGTGTGGGAGGGATGATTTGGGAAGAGATCCTGTCAGAACGAATCTCCTGCACGGATCAAGTTTAGATAAAATGGTTAACTTGGTAAAACATGAATTAGCATATTTTCTGCAGGTCTCATAAAATGTCTCTACCTGGTATAAGACCAAGTTGGATGGATTATATGTTCTACTCATGGCATGGTAAATATTTTAGACAAATTCTGGACAGATGAGACCGCAAGCAACTTGAAGGCTACATTTGTCACATTTCAGTCTAAATTGTTTAAATCCAGCAGGGGCTTTTAATATTAACAGTTATCATGTGATAAATGCATCTGCTGGAATTCATGCAGGTGGATAGATGAAAAATGCAAACTAATATGAAGTGACACTATGCATATAAGCAAGATGTTTACATGTAATTTACTGCAACTGGGTGTCTTTTTAACATGCATTGCAGTAAATTGCATGGAAACATCTTGAATGTGTCCATGCAAAAAATTACAAAAGCTAAAAGTAAATGCTGAGTTTTGTGTGTGGATAAAATTTGCCACCACAGGTTTTGCATCGGGTTTAAGATGGTCAAGCAAAATCAGTGAATGTATGATTTTAAAGTGAATTCTGTGTGAGCTGTGCTTCATACACTATATTGAGACAGATAACATGTTATAAAATGGGATATTAATGAAAACAGTCTTTGGTGGACCTAAAAGCGGCAGGATTTTAAACTACAGTACAAGTCTTATCAAAAGTTAAACCCACTATAAAAGGCAATGGTTCTCCAAGGTGGAACTAACAGCTTTGAGCACTGAGAACACAGGGATTTTCTTTCCAAGCACAGAAAGCCTCAGTTGCCTGCCAGCATGGAACTTCTGGCTGAAAATGTTTCAGCAAACACGAAAATGAAGTCACAACTACAGCATGTCCTAAAAGAGATCTGGAGTGGATAATTGACTAATCTACATGTGTTGGGTCGTGACATTACAACTACACCTGAAAAAAAAAAAACAGGTCTTGTTTGAAGACAGGAAACAGTTAAGATGGTGCGCTGGAACTGATTTTCCTGAATGTTTTGAAAAAAGCCCAAACTTGTGAGTCACACACCAAAAATGAGTCACAGGTTTGTTCTTATAAGATCAGAGACAGCAAGGGGAAAAAAAGGTAAATGCATTAAAAGTATAACTAACCTAAGATATTTTGCATTTTAAAGGATTCCAAAATACATTTTTTTAATGCATAAGAATATTCCTTCTCATACCTTTTATTTTTGATGAAAAAAAAACAAGTTTGCAATCAAAGACACTATTTTGTATAAGCTAGCCAAACTAGGTCTAAGAAACTAAGAAACTACGAAAAATGTTGTCATAAAACGAGTTGAGAATTGTCATTTTAGACATATGACAATAATACAATATGCATTCGTAAAGCACATTTAAAAACAACCAAGGCCGTCCAAAGTGCTGTACAGAAAAGAAAAATAAAGAAAAATAAATTATATGAAATAATATGACCTTCAGCAGAATACAAACAAATCTCAAAACCAGGATTTCATCAGTGCATTTTCATTTTACTTAAATAAAAACAACATTATCGACAGTAAAACCTTTTAATGACCTCGCAATAACAATCATTTACATTTCCCATAAGTTAAAGAGGACTTATCCAGACCAATCGGTAATTTGCATGTCTGTACATATGAATTTCAAATCACTATTATACTGTTTCAAATATTACTTTATAACTTATATCATTACTATGGAGTAAGGTTTAGCTAGTTTTGAAGAGGTTTAGTTTTTTGTGCATGATCCCACTCACAGCTACTTGGCAAATAAATGCATGCTTAAAAAATAACACACACTATTGCTTTCAGTTGAAAAGAAGAGTGATAAGAGAGAACTTTAAATATAGAACAGATATGGAAAATTATTGCATGGGACAGCGGCCAATTATACATATTTTAAGGGTCATTATACACAAACATTTGACCGCAGAATGCTGTAAATGATCAAGAAGAGTCATGCATTTAGTACTTTTGAAACTACTCCTGAATGTAGGCTGAAGCTGTTTGTGAATGTCTGGGTGACAGATGCTTGTTTTATTGAATTCTTTCATGCTTGTTTATGGGAGTGGTGCATGCGTGTCAGTGCTCTTTTGCAAGTGAAAACTGGATGAGTCTCCATCCCACTCCCTCCTGTCAGATTAAACGCAGATGAGAGTGTGACGGTGTAAAATGTTGGAAGAAATCAAGTTTATCAGACTATTAGACCTTCTCAGTTGCTGTAGACTTCCAACAAAGTCTAACAGCGAGGGTTGCACAGTTTGCATTACCAAAAAGTAACTTTCAGGGAAATTGATTTATTTTGTTTCCTCTCTCTTTCTCTCTCTCTGTCTGTATCTCTCTCCATCTTTCTATTTCTAGGCCTTATTTCCACTTGGAATGAGGTATGACTTCATGATTCCACTGACATAACTTGGGCGATATGAGTACTAAATAATTTCCACATTTCTTAGAAATGGCATTATAGAGGTAATACACTCCATCAATCCATCTCCCACAAGCATGTGTGTGAGAGAGAGAAAGACAAATAGTGGGAATATAGGGAGAGTGTGTGTCATATTTAAGTATACAGTTACTAAAATAGAATAATATAATCCCTTCTTTTAATCAAATATATATAATAATTTGATTCCAAGAGCACACATACAAACACACTTCAGAGCGGGTTCATCTTAGAAAGAGCATAATGCTGCACAATGTAGTCTATATAAGTTTCAAGCATTTTTAAAAGCACACACACACACACACACAGTTTTGGCACATTATTTGGGATCAGGGTGGCCTGTGTGTGTATTTGGGAGCTCTGAGTTCGAGACGCCACTAAACTCAAACCACATGTTTGTGAGAGTGTGTGTGAGAGTGTGTGTGAGAGTGTGTGCGAGAGAGTGTGTGAGAGGCAGACAGAGGGAGGAAAAAACACCTTACGTGGCTGCTGGTGTTGCCAAATCGAATGCTCTCTCTGTTCGATCTCCTGCACTTTTGAAGCTGTCCACAGCTCATAAAGTAAGAAAAACTGCAATTCCCATAAGGCTCAGCGACAGCCAGGGCAAGATCTACAGGAGGCATATATCAACCTGAGCATCAAAAACACATATCCACACAACTACTGAGCTCATATTATTATTAATATGAGTTAATGACAAGTAAATAACAGCTGTGCTGAATAAGAAGAGGTTTAAAAAAAAAAAAATCTGTCATACAGTCATGTAAATAAATGTAATAAAAATTACAATCTATTATCATTTTGAAAATGCATACCAAATTCTGGCCATCACTGATGTTAGACGTGTGTTTGACAACAAACCAGAGATGTGAGGATTTGGGAGGAAAGATTTGAGATTCCTACTGCATTATTGTAAATTAAATCGGGAGAGCGGACCACAAATGTGTAGTCATTTTTCATTTAGCAGAATGCAAAAAAAAAAAAAAGAAAGAAAGAGTGAGAAGAGATTTGCTTTGGATATTCTTATGAATACTAGTTTCTGGAACCAAGGATCACAGTTTCAGCTAAAGATCATCTTTACAGTTCTCCTGAAGAAAAATCACCTACATGGATGCCCTGAGGGTGAATCAGTAAAAACACATTTTCATTTAATGGTGAACTGTCCCTTTAAGATTACTGTTGCTTCAAAAAAAAAAAACATTAGACAGGAGGCACAATGTGGAATAAGGGCTGTCCTGAAAACACGCCAATGTGGAATTTTCCCCCAAAAACAAGACCTTAAAGAATTCACATTTATAGTATATAATGTAAGACGCACACCTAGTGCGGAGCGGGCCGCATTGGTCTGGGAATACTGATGTCATTAGATGACATCACAGGTGTGGTTAGGATTTTAAGTTCGTTTTGGTTTTCTACTGAATTACAACCAATTACATATTTCCTTTTTCTTCAACAAACATTCACAGAGTGCAAGAAGTGTTAAATAAACACACACACACACACACACACATTTGACAGCCCAAATGCATGTATAGATGGAGACGAAATCTCCTCAATAAGACACTTGTAAATATTTGAGAAAAAGAGTTATGATGGAGGCCATTGTGTTTTAAGCAGCCAGTAAACTATATGAGTCTCATTGAAGGGCCCTGATGCTCTCTCACACACATTCACGGTTTGTGTGTGTGTGTGTGTGTGTAAGAGAGCAAAAGAGTGTGCAAGACATCATGAGACTAACCATCATCACAAATGACAAAGAATAACAAACTTCTAGCCTTCAGCACTTCAACACAAGCTCTTCTGATTTATGCTGCAGGAAGGTATTTTTAATGAACTGCTGAAAACTAGTTTCAAGTCAGTGTTGTTTTGAATTGCTATTATTGATGTAAATACTTATTTAAAATAACAAGATGAGGAAATACCGTGCCAGGAATAGGCCTACGTATTTACTCAAGATTACGTGAATGAATCAATTAAAAAAATTCACATGCATACACAGACACACACATCCAGCTCTCCAGTTGAGGTCACTGAGTGACGGTGAGGCTGTGCATGTCTGTGTATTTGTGTATCTGTCTAAGCTGTCTGCTTGGAATAAACTGCCGGTCATAAGTATACACACTCTCTCTCACCACCAAAATATTAGGAAGAGCTCATGCCGCCTCCAAAGCTGTTTTTGTAACTTCAGAATGCTAATAATGTGGTTGCTAATGATTAAACAGAGCCACTCTTGGGAGCAGTTTGTGCAATGTGAGTCTGAGAGATGTTTGTGCCTGTCAGCAGTGGCCATAAGTGATTAGGCATAACCTAAACACCATCTGAATTAAGCACCAATCAAATCTGTCCATAGCGTGTAATCATCAGAGCTATTACTGCACTCCAGAGAGCTCAAATCAACACAACAAATATATTCATTTACTAAAAGAGTCACATAGAAACTCAATGCAAGGCTGAAGAGGTGGGAAATGCAAGGTCACAGAGAGCATGTGAGGGCTAACATTTGCATTCCTTAAATGAAAAGTTCACTAAAAATACAAAATTTTGCTTTCATGTCATGCAACATCAGTATGGACTTACAAAAGATCTTAGTTTATAGTGACCAGAGGCTGTCAAATTCCAAAACTGACAAGAAAACACCAACAAAAGCTGTCCATATGAGTTGTGCGCTATATTTCTACCAAGTCTAATAAGTCTAAAATAAAACTATACCGCAGCAATATTAAATGTGTTAGACTGAAATATAAAAAGGCAGCTTGTTGTTCAAGAACTACAACTGGATTCATTTATCACCTGAGAACATGACACCGTCAACAGCATTAAGATTTCAATTAATTTAATAACTTTAGCATTTTTATTTTTAGCTTTAAAATACATTTCAGTGCATCTTTGGAACAGACCAAATTTGTGTAATTGATTTAGCGTCCTCTGAAGCTAGTTTGTAACCAGAGCTTGGAGTCTAGACACAATCTTTGGCCAAGAGAAGATTATAAATGAATAATGGCTGAAATATTTATCTGTTCGACATGAAGAATCCTTGTTTGGATTCAGAAGACTAGACTTGGAATGTAAAGTTTTATGGATGGTTATAAATATTTGTTTTCTTTTTTTAATAAATGAATAATTTTTTCCAGCAAAAATGCTGCTCTTTTCGACTTTTTATTCATCAAAGAATTAAAAAAATTGCAAGAGTCACTTCAAAGTTCCTGAACATGAAATAATGACAGAATTTTTATTTTGGAGTGAATTATTATATTATTAAACCTGTCTAAGTTGCATTAGGATACACACATATACGACTGTCATGAAAGTGAGAGACAGAGCTGGAGAAGAGAATGGAAGTCAAGTCGCCTTTATTTATATAATGTTTTGCACATCATTGAGGCATAGCTCACTTTACACATATCAAGCAAAACAGTTCTACATCATCTGTGGCCTACAGAGACAGAGAAAGAAAGAGTAAAAACAGAGCCATAGCGTTTGAACTTTAGGGGGGTGGACAGTTAAAATGTTTCAAAATCAAACATCTCTGAAACAAAAGCCACACAACAACAATCATTTCCAGACCTTCTTCTGATCAAATGCACGAACCCAAAGTACATGTGGGAGAGCCTCTAATTGACTCTTATGGCAAAGTCAATCTTGAACCACGCCATGCTGATGTCATGCTGGGGTTTTCGGAAAAGAACAATACAAAAGCCATCCAGAAGCCTCAGAGCGAAACCCTTGTACCGAAACTCAAAACTCCTGACACGTTTCAAAGCTTGAGGGTGTTTTACGAATGCACAAGTGTTAGAGGAGGGACTCACTGCATGCAACAAATCAACAGAGCAGTCCAACGGATTCAAACCAAACAGACCATGAGTTTTACAGTAGACGGAAAAGATTAAAACATCGTTTCAACATTTAAAACATTAGGCTGAAATTGCCGTTTCTCAATATTTAAGTGATTTTTATATCCTTGTGTTCTTGTACTACGTCCTCATCAGTCATCAAAGTTCAATTCCAAAACTCAAGAGCAAGTGCAGAGGACGCAAGATGTGTTCTTGATGCCGAGGATGCATCCAATGCAGACTTGAGAGAATTGAGCAGTTAGAAACGGGGGACGTGCTCTGAGTCCTCAAATCCTTTCAAGTTAATTAAATATAAAACATTAACTGGTAAAACCGGTCTCCAAGAGAAAGCAAGTTGCATTCGAAGAATTAAGAAAATGCCTTCGATGAGTTGCTTCATTGCCATTTAGAATGCACTGGAATTTTGCTGGAATAGTAGGTATTCTGATACTTTTAGACTTTTTTTTTTTTTTAATACTGCAAAGTTTTAACACTATGTTTGCCTTCTATACAATATTCGGATGAAGCATATTTCAATGCAGAAGTACGCTATTTCCAGTGAAGGTGCAAGTCTTGCAGTAAACAATAAAACTATTTGCACTACAAACTAATGTGTATAATTGCATCAATAATGAATAAAAGGTAATAAGTGCAACCTGTTATCTCACAATTCTGACTTTTTTCTGACACAATTACGAGTTTTGTAAAGTCCAATTCTGAGCTGGGGGAGAAAAGACTATTTGTTTTTAGTAAGCTACTGCTAAAATATTTGACAGGTGCTGAAAATTAGCACATGTGCTATAACACTTTACACAATGCATCTGGTTTGTCCAATGTTATTGCTATGTCCATATTAAATAATTAAATAAATTACAATAAAATACTCTGGAAGCCTTGCACATTCATGTGCATTAGCAGTGCACACTTTTGGGATGTATTTCCGAAAGCAGGGTTTATGTACAATGACATTAACCTTAAACCCAGAGTTGATTAAACAAAATATTACTTATGCTGGTTTATTGTTTCCAGAAAATTTGTCATGAACAGTTTGGGCACTTAAATGGTGACTGAGAAATACATTCCCAACAAAGCACCAATTTCAGGAGTCACCAGTGAAACAGATGGAAATAAAAAATGCACTATACTACATCTTATTACTTTGATTAAATGGCATGCTGATGCAAATTGACAGCAACTGTGCTTTTATCTTTCCCCATCTAAGAATGTAATGCTTTAATGTCTGTCAGGTTAAGCTTTTTTGCACACATGAGATGCATTGTTTTTTATTGTAGAAAAAAAAATCACATTGTTGAACCTGGGTACAGAATATAGAAAACAATAAAGCAATATGGCAAGCTTAAATGAAAATCAGCATGTATTCCCCTGCAGGATAATTATGTATTGTAGCCTGAATCCTTAGGCAACTCTTTGTTCAAGGTAAAAGTCACCATCGACTACATGATATTTCAATACATCACAAAAAATTAAAATGATGATTGTAATATTTCCACACGGAATAGAGACAGGAAACCTCTCAGATGTGCTTCTCTTGACAGATGTTTTAATGGTTTATTGGCTGACATTTGAGAGCGTTGATGTTGTTGTGATCTGCAGTTTATAACTGCAGGGGAAGATAAATTAAAAACTCAATTGGAGACTGACTCATCGTGCCAAAGCTTGATTGGAGTGACATTTCAAACGCATTTCGAGTCACAAGCTATCGAAGGAGGTTAGGAGAGAGGAGGAACTACACAGAGGAAATGAGAGAGTTAGATAACAACTAACCATTTTCAAGCCCCCAACGAATGTTTATCTATTGTCATTTTTAAACACAGTTGCAGGATGAATGATTAGATTCCTACAATGTGAGAAAATACTTAAAACTAATTTAGTGGAACTAATAGTAAAGTAACAAAACATAAAAACGTACCCCTGATCAAACTACCTTTATTATTATTATAATAATATAATTTTAGGATAAAAACTGTAACATGCCTTTACAACCAAGGTACTGATTCGTGATAAACAAGGAATATTACAGCTAATTTAAATTGTTAAGTTAAATTGTCAGTAGTGGACAGCATTTGTTGCATAATTGATTACCGCAAGGAAAATAAAGACATCTTCTTTTTTCTTTTCTAAAAAAACGCCATTGATATTTGAAAACACCAAAACAAACTTGCCCCCACCCAAAAGGATCACACCCCTTTCTTGATAGCCCCACCCCCTAAGTCATGAATATGCAATGCAACAGCCACCTCCCTCATTACTAGTGGACACGCCCCCTTCCTTGTAATTGGCTATAAGTGTGTATTGGCACTTAAAATCACTTACTGCACCTTTAAATCATTTATAAACTTGTTTTAGTGTTTTAAATTTACGTTGTCAGCGCAAAAGTATTAAAATCATTCAGCATACCCGAGTGGACAAGAAAGAGGAATGGAAACAAGAAGAGCAAGAAGGGATGAAGGGATGAATGAATATAGGGACAGACATATCGATTGGTTACACATGTAACCTGCATTGGAACTGATAAGAAGTAGAAACTATAATATGTAGCACATGTAACTGTTATGCGGCTCAGGTCAGTGTGAATCATAAGTCATGGTCTGCTACAGGAGTATTTATTACTCTTATGTGCTAATGATTGTAACTGTGAACAGTTTAACAGCAGAAGGCTACATTAAGCTCCGACTTACATTCTATGGTGTGTGTGTGTGTGTGTGTGTGTGTGTGCGCGTACATAGATATAGCAGGGCAGCTGGATTTAGTTTCTGAGTTTTAATGAGCTCACAGTGTGAAACTAGACTGCAAGCTTTATTAAGTATTTCTAATGAGGTCCACGCACTCCATAAACCCACATTTGCAAAAAAATAAATCTTTACAGTAACAGTAACACTAAAGCAAAAACCAGTGAATTTGATTAGGAAAACTCATACAATGTTTCTCATGACAAAAGGTGTAATTTATTGCTTAAATGGCATTAAAGTAATGTATCTTTGAATGTTTAAAGTCCTTTTTATGTTTTATTTTAGTATTAGCATACAATATGCCCAGAAATATGTGTGTGTGTGTTTGTGTGTGATCTTTGCTGTTTTTGTTATAATGTAGCCTACATCAGGATGTATTTACACTTTTTTGTTCATATTAGATTAGATTGTATTATTTTAGTGTTGTGTGTTGACTTGAAGCTTCGTTACAATGCGAGTTACAGTTTTTATTAAAAAGCAGAAATGTGCAAAAAAGCAAGAGCTGATTTGGTAATAAAGTATAACGGCATTTATTTAGTGCATAAATAACATTGCATTGCAGATGACAAGTAAAAATGCAAAAGAAAAATTTGCAAAATTGCAAGAATACACATCTAGCATCTACACATTGAGCCTCATTTCAATGTGAATTACAACTTTTTCTGAGGCATTGTAAGTGAAATGGAAAGAAGCACTTGCTGACATTGTTGTTATACGAGGACAATACTCTGAAATGGCATAGAAACACAAAGAATAAGAAAACTATAAACTGTTGCACAGGTTAATTTTGCTCTTCTGTGATTCAGGTTACTGTGTGGACTTTTGATTCAGCATGTGAGACTGGAATGATACTGGTATGTAATTTTTTGAAAATTACTTGGAAAAAAAGACTTTTTGTACAGTCACACACTCACTCAAGGTACTTGTAGCTCCTGGCAAATGAGACTGAAGCATCAAAGCAGTGTTTGCATCTAAAAAGAGAAAGGAAGTCTGTGTGTTTTCATTTGAATATGCTGTCCATCTCATCAGATATTTGAGGCTAAAACCTCCGGAATCTTTGTTTGCCATTTTCTCTTCCCACAGGAATGTTAAATAGATACACAGCTCACCGTCTGACCTCTCCAAAGGACAAAGACTGTTATCAGAGTGTGAGTGGTGAAGAAACAGGGGGTGACATTAAAAGATCTGTACACAAACGATGTGATCGCAAATACACATCAGCTGCAAATCAACAAAGAAGAGAAGGGAGAGCAAATAATAGAGCTAGAAAATGACAATATATGAGTGTATAAACAGGTACGGTATGACACAAATCCTCATTTAGTTTTAGTCATAGTCTTTTGATTTAAATGCCATTTATACGCCAGTCATATTTTAGTCATCTGAATTGCTTTAGTTTAACGGCTGTGACACATGACATGTCTTAATTAATAATTAATACTTATTTAAACTAGTAAAGTTATTCAGCCAAGTGATTTTTTCTCTTTATTTTTTTGTTTGATTAGCATTAATCACAAATACAGCAGCAACTAAATTGGGTCACTGTCCCTTTAAGACCGAATGCACAGCTCTAATATACTGTGAAAACTCACCAAAATTGACATTTTTGGAATTCATCACCACTCATTTATTTCTGATGTCGTATTTTGGAAGGTTGCACCAAGAATAGCAGTGATGCATGTAACTTTGGGATTATCTGGCTGGCAGTATTTTTTCATTTTAATAGTTGAAGAGAATTACAGTGCTTAGTTTTATTATTGTAATGGTTGTACGGTAACTTTTTTAATATTGTCATATATTAACCTCATCAGGATTCTTATTATTGGACCGGCCTTAACACTTTCCCTCTATTTCCTCAGTTTCCTGTATTTTAATGTACCATCTGCAATGATATATTGCAATACTTATCAGGGAATGTGAATACCATGCATTTATCCTGTCTGAACTGGATGCAAAGGAAAATTCATTGGATTGAATACCAATGTCTCAGTAAATTACATACATTAATTTGAGACGTAGACGTAGTTTTTTTTTTAAAGAGAGCATATAAAACATATAAGTTTCAGTCCAACCATGACAAGCCCTACTGTTGCCAGACTGCAGTTCTTATGAGGGTATTTTGTTGGACTCTTTGTGGTGTGTGTGTGTGTGTGTGTGTGTGTGAGACACCAAAAATGTTTGGTATATAAACCAGAGGTTTGACATAGAGGTTGATTTGATGTTGTCTGTGTGTGTGTGAATGTTGATCAATATTTTGATTTGATTTGAAAGTAAAAGGCTTATGTTTAACTTCTCTTCAACATACAAAGTGATTGTGTAGCTACCAGTCGAGTCACATAGATTAATTTCAGATTATATTTTCATATATTCCTCTTGGAGCTTGTACATTTTTAACCTCATTGACTTTGATAATGTGAACAAAACAATAAAATAATTCTTTAAAATATCTTATTTTGTGTTCAACAGAGTTAAGAAAGCCATAGGAGTTGATGGTGATTGGGAGTGGATGAACAAAGTGTGAATAGAGCGAGTTGTAACAATACGGTGCAGTTCAAAGGTTGGAAAATAACTTTTAATATCTGAACATCATACTCTACTAAATGGACTAAGGTTGCACAATACTAGACTTTCATGTCCTTTGTTTCTAGAAGAAAACAATGTGTTTTCTCCATGCAATGAGGGCTAGATGGAATCATAGTGTATGTGGCCATGGTTCACTATACATTTTGTTTTTTAGAAATCTGTCAACTCTGATATCCCAACATCTGGAGATTGGTTATGACTTTCTAGCGACAGCTAGTATTGACTCTTGCAGATTGCAAACTGTGGAAAAATCTGGGCAAAAGTTAGGTAGTGTGCAGAAAAAACCTGTCTATGGAATTGTTAATTCACCCTTCATTGGCAGGTGTGACAAAAAGTTACTTCTAGTTACTGCAAATATACTGAACACACATCATTTTAGCACTATTTTGACCTCAGTGCTGAGAGGTTTCCTAAGAGCTGTTCAAAGTTTGTTTTAAAGGAGAGCTCCCTGAGTCGTCGATATTTTGGTTAATATAATGGTTTTGAATGAGTTTATTTAATGGTTTTTATATAGTTTGGCTGCTCATTTGTGGTTGCTCTTTGGTTTGTGAATGGTTAGTGTTTGGTTGTGTAATGGTTTGAGCGTTTCCAGATCAGTTATCTCCCGCGAGAGGCTCATTCAGTGAAACCATCTGTTGCCTGACAACCCACTGTTGCCAGCAGTCACTGTGTGTGTGTGTGTGTGTGTGTGTGTGTGTGTGTGTGTGTGTGTGTGTGGAGAGTGGTTCAGTGGGCCAGCACAGTTTGAGTCTGGCATTAGGCCTCAGTGAGAGTGTGTGGAAGTGATAGAGAAATGCCACACTGGCAGATAACGCCCTCATATTAATCTCTCTCTCTCTCTACAGGTTGACTGTGTGTGTGTTTACATGTGTATTAATAGTTGGTGAACTGTGTGTTTATGTTTTGCTTAGTTGTATCACATGGTTTGAGTTCACACTAATATTTTATAGCATCTTCCTGCTGTTTTGACCACAGACTTTATAATAGGGAGGAGAGGGACCACCCACTTTTCAGTTCAAACAGCTAATTGTCTGTAACCGATGCTCATCTACATATGATTTTAGTTATTTGATGCATGATTCTTATAAATATATATTATTTTTGTCAGATTTTTTTTTGCTTTTATTGTTACTGAGATAACTGTTGAGTGACCTGACTTGCCTTAAATCTAGTAATAATAAACATTGTCATAATTTATTCAACCTTGTGTCATTCCAAAACCTGTACAACCTATGTGGACTATAAAAAAATATATTTTGAAGAATGTTTTCACTGTTTTTGTCCATGCAAAAAAAAAAAAAAAAAAAAAAAAGTGGTGGAATCCATTGATCTAGATAAAAAAAGAAAAGAAAAAAGAGCTGTTTTAAAAGAAGGATCACTCCGGAGCATTTGTCTTAGGATTACAGGTAATAATGTAGTAAATAATGATCAGTTTCTTGCACAGACTGGTTGTTTTGTTTCATATAACCACAAAATATCGTCAGGAGTCATGGCTATAAACACATTTTTTTTTCCATATATGGGCAGCCGCTGACATGCATTTTTGGGTGAACTATCCCTTTAAGATGAGTTTCGCTCATTCTGACTAAAATACATTGTAATATTTCAGAGGGGTCACTGCCATTATCGTAACTGTTATGGCTATGAATTGTAAGTCAGTTCACCATACCATTACCGCTCTCTCCCTTTCCCTCCTTCTGCCTTCCGCATAGGAAATGAATCTTTTGGCTACACAGCAGTCTTATTTTCAGAGCAAACACCAGGAGTGTTTGAAGTAGAAAATCAGCAGTGTGTGTGTGCTTGTGCGGTAAAAGTCAGCTTTGAAGTGTCTACTTCCTCCTGCTGAAAAACGTCAAGTTTAATCAATATTTACGCGCACACACACACACACACACACACAATGCAGTTTCTAGCCTTGTTAAACCGCTCTCAGGGACCAAAACTTATGTTTTATGACAGATCAAAAAAATCTTTTTCTCAACCATTGAGACGTCTGTTTTAGACATTTTAACATTTAATGCTCTGGAAAAATGGAAAAGGTATAACAACTGTAACAATCATGTTCAACTTGTTAAACATATCTCATTTTAATGGCTGCATATTGCGACATTTATACTATATGTCCTGTTATGAATATGGACATGTGGTATTATTATTATTGAGTGAATAAACTCTCATGACACAATGAATCTCTGTGTACTGTATATCTATCGCATGAAGATGTCTGGAAAACGTGTGTATGTGAATGAAAGGAAGGAGAGAGTGTCTGAGCTGGTTAATGAAGATGAATTTTGTCATTCACTGAATCGCTGGTCTCATTAACTCTGTCTGCTACCTTCTACAGAGAAGACAAGTGCTCTCCAACACACACACACACACAGTTTTATGGGCTATGCCTGGCATGCTAATCAATTTGAGCGTAATCGATTGGCATGCCATCTAGATTACATATTAAAGGATGTGCAGCCAAATCTGGATTGTTTAGACACTTGGATTGCAAATCGGAAATAATGTGTTAGTTATATCAGACGTCATAATGCTGAGTCTACTTAAAGTTCACGACTCTTCCTCTACAATGTATTTCTGTTTTAGTGATGCTGCGGGAAGTTTGTAAGTAGATTATGCTGCAGTGTTTACACATTTAATTCTGTGCACTAAACCAGAGATCTTAAATTCAAATTACACGAGGCCAGGTGGTGTTCTCCGTCAGGGGAAGTTGGGCATTTACAAGCAACACAAGGGGATTTATAACCATGAATTTGAACTATATGCGCTTATGTGGCACAGCTGCACAGTTACTGATGCATGGATTACACCTAGCATACTAATACAGGCTAATTATGCCTCAAATTTTATTATTACAATGCAATATTTTACTTGCAGATCAGCAGAAAGACTCTCATTAAGAGACCAGAAACATAACAAGCTTTGATGTAACGAAATTCCTTGAAATATAAAAGGAACAA
This sequence comes from Carassius gibelio, assembly GCF_023724105.1. Classification (NCBI taxonomy): domain Eukaryota; kingdom Metazoa; phylum Chordata; class Actinopteri; order Cypriniformes; family Cyprinidae; genus Carassius; species Carassius gibelio. Next base: position 3,146,139 of record NC_068371.1, on the reverse strand, counting down.
CAATGTAACGATACAATGATACATTCAAATCTTCACAGTTCTTTGATGTGGGTTAATAGTCTCATGACCATTTAAATAAACAAACAAACTCTCTCTAACAAACTATAAGTGTTTTACTTTGTGTGTTTTTATATATATTTGTTTGTTTATTTGTGTGTTTGCTTAATTAGCAGACCAAGTGAGATAATTATTTTTATATTTGTGAATTTCAATTACGATTGTGATTTGAACTGCGACATTTCATATGAAATGACATTGCTGCGTCCAGGCACAAAGAACAAAGACTTATTATATAACTTATTATATGGATATACTTACTTTTAAGGGTGTTCACACTTAGGTTCACTCTTTATAAGAAGCAACTAACCCAGGTTACAAGCTACGAACATTTACAAATGCAAACATTTATGTCTTCGCTTTCAAAAACTTCAAAGCTCGCTGAAAAGCTTCTGTCCACAAAATAATTGAAAGTGGTTGAATGGAACTAAAGTGATCCTAGGACACATTGCTTTCCCTAGGATAAACAATTCATGTTTAAATATTTGATTTGATAATTGTGATTTGATAAGATACATTGTTATTTCAGTTTTATTTTGATTAATTATGCAGCACCATTTGTTTAATTATTAGCTTTTCATAAATCCCCCTTAACAATTCCTTCATGATCCATCATTCGGGAAACCCTTTACATGATAATTATAAATAACTGAAACATTAGCTTAATAAAATGAGGTAACTTGTTGTTATTACACTAAAGGGAAAGTTCTTTCAAAAATAAAAATTCTGTCATCATTTACTCATCCTCAAGTTTTTCCAAACCTGTATGAGTTTCTTTCTTCTGTGTGACACAAAAGATGATATTTGAGCAATGTTTGTAGCTACAGTTTTGGTTACCATTGACTTCCATTGTATGGAAGTAAAAGAAAACACACACACACACACACACACTCACACACTGAGATATTTTTCAACATACCTTTCTTTATTTCAACACCCAAAGGATAGTAATTTATTGACACTTGAGGGGCTCAATCTCAAGGGTCAAATATGAGATCTTTAAATATTTGCTGTTGTTGTCACATAACCTGCCAAATATGCAACTTTAGTGACTAATAACCATAGGCAATCTAGTAAAGTTCAGATACGTGTGTTCATGCATTTGCACAATACTTTAAGTATTCAAACGTTAAGCATGCACTGAAGCAGGTGTGTCTTTCATTAGAGTCATACAGTATTGTGTACTGTCTTCAACATTCACTGGACACTGTCCAGCTAGCTGTTGAGAAGATCAAGTGCAACACGCATACCACAACTAAACACACTCACATTCATGCCCCCATCTACATAGACAAGCTTGATGCAGTCTTGTACAAGCATGCACACACACACACACACACACACATACACACACGTTTGTTTCTGTGTAAAGTGTGTTCATCCCATAGGTGTAATGGTTTTTATTCTGTACAAACTGTATATTCTATGTCCCTTCACCAACCCTACACCTAACCCTAACCCTCACAGGAAACTTTGTGCATTTTTACTTTCTCAAAAAAACTCATTCTGTATGATTTATAAGCGTTTTGAAAAATGGGGACATGGGTTATGTCCTCATAAGTCACCCTCTCCTTGTAATACCTGTGTCATACCCATGTCATTATACAGAGTTGTGTCCTGATATGATACAAAAACAAGAGTGCACACACACACACACACACACACACACATGCATTCCGCTTGTCTCAGTTTCAAGTGCTTTTCTTCCTCCCCTTTCTTCTTCTCTCGATGTTATTCTGTTGTTTCTTTTATGTACAGTAAAGGCGTGTGAATGGGGAGGGCGGAGGAGGCAGAGAAATTCCAGGGAGGGAAAAAACTGTCCGTTCAAATGCAGGATTATTATTGGCTATTGCTCCGGGCCTCCCTGAACAATCAGCAAACTCATTCATTCTCATCGCTCAGAGACAGATCCACACGTATATGCACACACACACACCCACAATTCCTCATTCTCACACTCATAAACACATGCATGCAAAGACAAGTGGCCTTTACTTAAAACTCTTCCTTTTATCCGCTCTATTACAATCTTTATTTTGTTTCCTTTTTCGGTCTTTCACTGTGATCCTGCTTTTGGTTGTGAAATACTCTAGGCAGCTTTCAATGAGCTGAATATAAAAGTCTGGGGTGCCCACTTCCCTTTTGCACTTTGTGTGTGTGTGTGTGTGTGTGTGTGGATGTGCTCTGATAGTAGAGAGAGAGAGAGAGAGAGAGAGAGAGAGAGAGAGAATTTAAGACACAGAGAGGTGGTTGATAGTTTCTTTTACAGACGGATTTGGAGTGGGAGTCTTATTGATTTTTCCCACACTCTTCTCTTTCTCTCTTTCCTCCTTTTTTCCTCACTCATTTTCAAACTTCTCCTCTTCTTCTTCTTCTTCTCCTTTCTTTCTTTTACCTCAGTTAGTGAGAGCACCTGACAGTCTGCCATTATGCTAATAAAACATTGTAAGAAGTTATGAGACCTCACGTTGTCTGTCTGCCACAGGTTTGGTTTCGTTTCATTAAGTTCGTCAGGATCGAAAATCAACCTCTCACTTTAAGATCCTCATGTTGTCTCTGAAACTCTGAATGCAGTTGCTTTTAAGGCAAGTGGGAGGTAGAACGGTTCCAAAAGTAGGATTTAGTTTCATTTCACATTGTTTAAGGAATATTCCAGGTTTAATACAAAAGTTCAGTCGACAGCATTTGTAGCATAATGTTGATTACCATTAAAATAAAAATATGGAGGATTTAAATGCTAAAGCTTCAAAGTGTATTAAAACACAAATTCCTCAGTTAAAATATATGTATTATATATCTATTTTTATTATTTATCTGTAAAGCTGTTAACCATAGGGGTTATGATGTTGCTATTTTTAACTATTTTTCACAATACAATCATATTAAGAAATATTGTTTATGTCATGTGGACATATTTTTGAAAGTATTTTTGTTTAAAAATTTGTCAATCAACTCCCATTATAAATGTCTCACAGTAACCCCAAAAAAAAATATGTATGTAAAAAAAAAAAAAAAAAAAAAAAAAATATATATATATATATATATATATATATATATATATATATATATATATATATATTTTTTTTTTTTTTTTTTTCATATATATATATGGGGTTAATGTGAGACATTTATAATGGGAGTTGATTGACAATTTTTCCTGTGTATTAATTTTCCATTATTTTCCGTAGTATTAATGTGAAGCTAATTTTTGTATCGTATAAAGCGTCATACAAAGAAATGTGATTTGACTTGAACCTGTTTAGTGTTCACGCTGATAAATATCTAAAGGCAGTAAGACATTATACTATCATAGTATCAGCAAATAATTTCAGAAATGTTGTTACTGAAGCAAGGAATGAGATAATTACGTAAAAAATTCAAGAGATGAGAGACTACATTAATAGTTAAGCTGCTCTGTGAGAGTGTGCTGAATAGGCAATGTGAGTTTAGACAAATAATTGCATTTTGTTTACAAAACGGTTCATGATATCATTATAACACTGCCATGCTGTTGAAATCGGTCGCTTTCTGATTGATTAAAGATATGTGCATTCCCTCTCTCTCTCTTTATCTCTTCATCTCTGCCTTCAGTCTGCAAGACCCCCGTCTCCAACCGTCCTTGGACAAAACTTCAGAAAAACTAGTCAATAAGGGGCATTAGTTATTGAAGCGCATGTTGCTCATTTGTTTTTTGCCACTTCTAAGATCAGGTGGAAGTTACTGCTGTTATTTTAGAGAAATGGAGACTGTGTCAACACGCTTGCATCGCCTGAAATAGTTGAGATGTTTAACTGTTTAGTTGTAGTCTGTAGCAGTGCCTGAACAAATGCACAAACCTGACAGCTTTTGTCTGAGAAGGGACTGAAGTCTAATCCTTGTATTGTGGTTCACAGTTTGGAGGAAATGAAGTGTTTTGTTTAGGTGGAAAACATCGACATGCCTTTCAAACAAACATCATGACCACTGAGCCAACATGCCTTCTCCACTGCACAATACCTGACAAAACAATTAACAGGAAGACACCTGAATTTGGAATGTGGAATACTTTGTTCTGTCCTTTATTTACCTTTATTTACTTTGCTGTCTGACATCATTCGCAGACAACTGCTAATAGAGATTGAAACATCAGACATTCAGTGGGATGGGCTTCTAGTATGTCATGGGTTTTATTTTTATTCATTTGTGATGCATTTTTGACTGTCTGTCAATTAAAAGTGTGTGTGTGTGTGTGTGTGTTTGGTATTAAACCAGATGTTACTATATAATTGGGGATATTTTAAAAACCCTGTCTTGAAGGAAACTGTCACTGTTTTGATTCACAATCTCTGTGATAACATTTTTAATTGCATTTTCGTTTTCAACCTTTTGCGGGAATGAGCCTTACCCAGAATTTTAATGTATTTAATTTAACCTTTATTTAATCCGGAAAGAGCCTCACTTATACAGGAGTGTCCTATCTTGTCGATATACCTTTCACACACATAACCTACACAAATTAAGACAAACGCAACAATAAATAAACAAATAAACACACATTTACAAATCATTGACAGTGACTTTCAAATATAAAGTGATAAGTGGCGCTACATTTTACACAAAGTCTATAATTTCTCTGAAAACCCCAGATCTAATAAATTGTTAAAGGGTCAATGACTTAATGCAACTAAACAAGTAAAACAGGAAAAACTGTAAATTATATCATAGAGAAACCCCTGAAAGCCATCATGACTTACTGTCAAGGTCGGTATGAATAAGTCTTATAAAGTTCGGTCTCAGCTTTAATTATTTAAGAGTGCTGCAGAGGTTTCTTAACTTTTTAAGAGGTTTCTTAACTATTACATTTCTAAGAATGTGGCATGCATTTTAAACTACATTCTGACAGATCTTTCCTTTTCTTTACTTTGTCTTACTGTTGTTTTATTTGTCATTGAACACAATTCTGACGCTGTTATAACACGTTAGGAACAGTTTTAAAAGGATTTGCTTCAGTTATCATCTGAATTCCTTTTACGGATGTTTTCATGCTTTCTAATTATTAACAGATGTTCTGTAGTAGGACAGATGAAGTTATATTAATCATCCTAAAAAAAAGTGCCATTTATGAGCAAATTAATTTTAGCTTCTGCTAAGACTTGAGGTACTGGCAGATGTGTGTAAGGAACGTTTAGTTACTTTTCCATGAGGTCTGGTTTATAGACTCACACACACACACACACACACACACACACACTAACAGAGAAGGACAGTGTGCAGACTAACATCCATCTGGAAATGTGTTTACTGCAGTCTAAACAACTGTAAATTACAACAAACACAGGTTTTTAACTCACTCTCAGTTTCTTAGTCGCTCACACTTTCTTTTTCATCTGTCTAACACACACAGAAACACTCACTACCACATTTCTAGTGTTCAGTGATTAGAACAGATCAGTTCTGAGCTTTCAGTTGTCACCTGTCATTTTATTTAACAGAGCTAAAATATCACAGTGCCTCCTTTTACTAAACATACTTTTGTAAGCGTACTCCACCAATCAGTTGACTTCATTACCCTACATTATTATCATCCCTCGCACTGCTTTGTAATACTTCATCTGACCTACAGAATATAGCACATATATGTCATGTTTAGAATGTTTCAATTGTAGTTCTAGAGTCATACATGTATAAAGTGTGTTCATCCCATAGGTGTAATGGTTTTTATTCTGTAGAAACTGTATATTCTATGTCCCTTCACCAACCCTACACCTAACCCTAACCCTCACAGGAAACTTTCTGCATTTTTACTTTCTCAAAAAAACTCATTCTGTATGATTTATAAGTGTTTTGAAAAATGGGGACATGGGTTATGTCCTCATAAGTCACCCTCTCCTTGTAATACCTGTGTCATACCCATGACATTATACAGAGTTGTGTCCTGATATGACACAAAAACAAGAGCACACACACACACACACACAAAGGAAATTATTAATAATTAAACAAATGAGTAGTCAAAAGCACATTTTTTTGATTAGTGTGGGTGTGTACAATTGTGAGTTTCAGCTTCACAGGAGCTGCAGTTGACCCTTGACCTCTCCCTACCCCACAGGTGCATACTGAGAAGGTGACCGAGGTCATTCCCGCTCCTTTCTTCTCTCTGGCTTTGTGGTTTAAATGGAATCTGGGTTCGGATCTGTAGATACTCATCTGTGATCACAGTAAACAGCTTAGATTGCTTTTGAACAGTTTCAAAACTTTCCCTGCAGTCACTAAACAGTACCATCAATCTTCCTCGTCCAGAAGCAAAACAGAGAGCGTGCGAGAGAGAAACAGACGCTGCTTCACTTGTTGGCTCTCCGTGCGTCACGCGCGCATCGGCTCCCGTCTTTAGAGCGCTCGTGATCGCCGTTCGTGTCCCTAAAGCGGGAGAGACTGCACGGGCTCCAGCGGGGCGGGGCGAGGGGTGGAGCCGCTTCCGGTGAGAGAGAGAGAGAGAGAGAGCCGCACTTCACCTAAAACAACTTTAATCCGAGCGTGAGAACGGAGAGAATCACAGCAGCACAGGAGTTCATTCACTGCACTGGTGCATGCACGGGAATTATCTGATTCACTCACTCCAAGAAAAGCCCATTTAGTCTGCAACTTCATGATTTCAAAGACGGGAGTCTTTTCAAAACGCTATATTCCTGCCTGTTAGATAATATATTTTAAATGATTCTTTGAAGTGCAGTGAGTTTGAACGACTGGTCTCGGTGTCTCCTGGGCTGACTCCGTTACCGAGTAGCTATTATCGGTGTGCGCGGCTTATTTCCACACTAGAGGCACCGCCTTTGCTCTGAACACACACTCATACACACAGGTGCCAGAGAGAGACACACACACGCTTCTGATTGAGTTTTCGAGTAAAACAGCTCAGCAAAGATCACCCAGGACTTTACGCGGGACCGAGTTGGATTTACAAAGCAGATTTGTCCCTGTGTGACAACATGATGGATGCATGAGGGCGCGCGAGATCAATACACCTAATTAATCAATAGCCTCTAAGCGCACGTGAAGATTGGCTCAGCTGGATATGTGTGACTGCATCTCTATCACCAGGTGGCTTTTCAAGTGCGCGTTTCTCCTGTCGGTGTGAGTGTGCGCGTGAGGTCAGGAGCCACTAAGCGAAATGCGCGTGCGGGATTAGTTTAAACTTTGGTTTGCGGCTGAATCGTCTGGATCTGGACTCTAAACTCGCGTGCCCTGTACAGAAGAGACTACGACCCCAGATGGGAGCTTATCTGGATTGAATTGTTTTCCTTTGTAAAGAAGAAGGGGAAAACGTTCCAGCCGGAGGAGATTACAAGTGCTTTCTTGTTAAAAGATAATTTGTTGCGACTCCTCTCGTTTTTGGATTTAAAACTGCTGCGCGTGATTTGGTGCAACTGTTTCGCACCAGGATTTTCGTGCGTTTTGTTAGAACTCGGAGGAAACGGCAGTAATGTTTGTGTTGGAAGCAGTGGTTCTCTGTGCATTGCTCAGCGGTGCTGGGGCTCAGTCGTGCCCGTCTCAGTGCTCCTGCAGCGGGACAGCGGTGGACTGCCACGGGCACAATCTGCGGAGCGTGCCCCGGAACATTCCCCGCAACGCCGAGCGACTGTGAGTGCGCAGAGACACGCACCACGAACACGATTACTCTGGCCAACAATTTACTTTACAGTGTGCATTTGAGCCAAAAAAAATGCGCACATGCGGACCAAATATTCTTGATAATATGCTATGTAATTTGACTGCTACTATTTTGTATAACGGTGTGCATTTAGTATAATAAGCCACATTAATTATTTATTTATATGATTCTGTTACATGCTTCTTGAAGTGCTGTGATCAGAAAAATACCAGTGCCCTTTTCTATGCCACTCACGCATCTCTAACATTGACTGTCTTTCTGAAGTGGGATTCATTAATTAAACTGGCATGAAGTTTTAAATACAACCAAAGCCAGAGGAGCTGTTAAACCACCAGACGCAGCTCAAATCCTGCTTTTTACTTAACTATTAGAATTTAAATCACTCCTGGCCTATGCTGTTCTTTTTTGTTTTTTTAGATACTATGATATGCATGTTTGTCTGGATAGCTGTAAGTAGCTGTCATTTAGAAACGTAGGTTTCAAAGGCTACATGACACGAACTCACCCACAGTCTAGCACACACTTCACCAGTGATAAAACACACTCAATGATGATGCATGAGGACGCAGACAATTTAAGCAATCTAGCATGTTAATCCATTGTAGTGAAGGCCAGAAAAAAGCATCATTTACCACTTAATGGCCTAATTTAGACTTCTTAATTATGGCTAAATACCCAAGCCATTATTCACCATTTTACCCTCCTCTTTTCTTTCCACAGTGACCTGAATGCAAACAATCTGACTAAAATCACTAAGGCAGACTTTGCGGGACTACGGCACCTCAGAATTTTGTAAGTACTGAACTAATTTTTAATTCGTTTTATTAGTTTAAGAGTGCATCTTGCATGCAAAATGCATAATGTAGCCTAGACCTTATAACAGAAAAAGCAAAAACAGCTAGAAAAGAAAGTTAATGTAAAATAGAAAATATATATTTCACAGATTATTTGCACGTTACTGTGCAAATACCCATTCTTCCCAATCTTCCCATTATTAGATCAATGCCAGTGAAAGCATCATTATTCCTAATGGCATGACTTGTCACAAAATACATTGTTCTGGGTTTGAAACACTTGTAGTATATGCACACTTAGAGCAAACAAGTTTGAACGATGAAGCGTAGCGAGGCAGTGAGCCATGATTGTCAGAGTCAAACAAAGACAGCATTTATTCAGAAAAATGATTGCGTTATTGGAATGTGACATGCTTGTCTATATCTTTCTATCTTCGTCTCTGGCTCTGTGTGAGGTTGTGACAGAGCGGGAGATTTTGTGAATGTAAATGTGTGTGAGATGGAATGTGTGGGTGTGACTGTAAGTGTTAGAGAGAGACGTAAAGAGAGCTCATGTAAGAACAGGTTTGCCCTCCCACTTGGAGAGTAGTATTTCAGCCTGAGACTTTCTCCCTGTCTGTCTGCCCTTTCCCTCATAGATGCATACTTTTCTCTTCCTCTCACTCTTACTTTTTCTTGACTCTAGCCTAGTTTATTATTCTTCTGGTGGTTGCTGGGATTTTAAGAGTGTACCAATTTTAAAATGAGATCAACCAACAGTTCATAACATCCTTCACAGACGTCTCTCGGTCAAACAAAACATTGTGACTCGTCAGCTGTGATTTCTCATGTAAGGGGTATTTCCAGGTACGGAAGGGTTAAATAATGCATCAGTAAACCTTTGAATGATGTTATAAATATATTATTCTCATTCCTGCAAGGGTATACATGTGAAAGTTCGCGTGGGTATCTGTGTGGTTGTAATGTACTGTTATAAAAAGGTAAAATGTAGTAATTGCGCTAAAGCTGAAACAAAGAAATTGTGATGTCTGATTTAGTGATTTGACATGAATCGTCGCACTCTTTTTACTCTTAAAGTGGAGACAAACCTGCGTGTCACAGGTTAAATCACAGTATAAGAGTCTAATTTTAACAGGCGTTTGCTTTTGGATGCCAGTGTAGCTGAAGGGAAATAGTGCAATTATGTTGTTCTTTTAAATCATAGTCTAAGTATAGATGTTGTATTTAGACTGGAGTTTAAAGCTCTTATTTACGGTGGTTTTATAATGAGAGGAGGGTCTCCGATCGTGAGATATCCTGTGAAATGGTGTTTGTGAAACCTAAATGCGGACAGTGAAATGTAAAGTGCTTTCTACGAAAGTGCCAATCATGCACAGACAAATTAACTACTGTAGTTTAATCTTTGAAATTAATGCAATGAGTGACTTATCTTTATTTTTATTTCCTTTCTTAGGCAGCTAATGGAGAACAAGATCAGTTCTATTGAGAGAGGGGCATTTCAGGACCTGAAAGAGCTGGAAAGACTGTGAGTGACTAAAGCACACACATGCACCCACACACACCCACACACACACACACACACACACACACACACACGCACCCACACACACCCAGACACACACACACACACACACACACACACACAGACACACACAGATATGCTGCACTAGCTAAAAGTCAGCAGTGTATTTGTGAGTTACCATTAACTGTGTGACCTGCCGAGTACAATTAATTGTAAAATGGCATTGCACAATCAAGTGTGTGTTTTCATACTTCAATGATGGACACTGTATGTTGTGGGCATGTGTGTATGTGCGCATTGTGGTCAGGATTTCATGGAGCAACATTTTCGTCTGACAGCTATCCCAGCCTCAGGGGAACACACACATGCACAACTAACTCTGGCACACACAGGCCTTTAAGAGAATGACACTGGAAGCTGGAATGGAAATGGGAATTATGCTTTTAAGGAACACACACATTTTCTTTTCCAGCTCTTTTCCCCCAGCTATTCTCCATTTTCAGACCATATTCTTTGTCAGTGACTCAGACAAACGTTTCGGTTTCGTCAGATTCCTAAAGTGCTGCACTTGGTGTACTGCAGATCTCGATATTAACCAGTACGCAAATTAATATAGAGCAAACACAGAATTGAATTAGCATTTTTGAGCCATGAGCTCATCTGATGAATATCTAACGGGGTTTTTAGACTATTTATGAGTACAGTGTGGTCTGTGGTTAACAAGCTGCTACGGTTGTCTGATTTGTCCAGCATTTAAACTCAAATCCTTGAAGTCAAAGTCCTTATGTACATTATAGAAAGTGAGGAACTGCCCATTGCATTTTATTAATGCATTTCAGTTGCTTCTGTGACATTAAAGTATTAAATTTATGCATTTAAATTATTAAATTTGTTACAACATGGAGCACGTTTTTTGGGGTTAACATTTTTTTTTCAATGTAGTAACTCATTAGCAAATCCGTTTCAAGTCAATAATGCTTTCAATACAGTGTCTTGTATTGCAGAATTATCTGACTATTATCTGACTTTATCTACTAAGTGTCTTTAGCTACCATGCACTAACATTTAAATTAATCATTTGATACAGTGAACATGTTTTTACAACACAAACACAATAAGTACTGTGCATTGAACCTAACAATTCTTAAACACACACACGCAGATTCTTTCTTAATCATAAATTGTGTTTTCTTTTACTCAGTAACTGCACTCTACACGGCACTCTTACTAATTTTAATCATAAATTCAAAAAAACCATTTGACATTCTCAAAGGACCATAGGGCAAATTAGCAATTAATAATGGATTACAATTAATAAAGCTTATTGTGCAGTACTGTAATGTATTATATAATGAATGAAGGCCACGCTGATTTTTAATTCCGCACAAAGCCTTATTTCTCTCCTGAGGAGAGATTAAACTCTATGTTAGGCTATTGCATAATCATGATTACTGTCTAGATTCAAACAATATTTTTTAAGATGATTGACTGTCAATTCCCACTTAATGGTGACTGGCAGGTGTTCGGTTTTCACGGATGGTCACATTAAATCTGCGTGAAACTCAGTCAGTCACCTGCTCAATGCACTCCTGTTTTTTTCTGCTAGTCATTACCTTTTAATTTGGTGAGGAACTGTTTAATGACTGCGATCAGCCCAGCTGAACCACAACTCGGCTCTGTGAGAAACATAAAATTCACTCACAAATTTGATAACTTTAGATTAATAAATGATTTGTGTTTGCTGCGTGTGAATGCTAACTAGCGAAAGGGTCAGTGGCATTAACCGTGACTGTGGCTTTGTGCAGTAACATACAGCTCATAAAACAGAGTACAGCTAACTGGTAATAGCAAGAAGTAACAGCAAACTTGCTTTTGGCGTGAATTGTGCAGTGTTGGCATAACTGAAGGGTTATAGTGATAAGTGTAGGGATAGAGGAACTAGCGATAGTGCTCAATAGCACAGCTAAAGTCAGTGTGTAAGATCAGTCCCACTGTGCCGGTACAAAAGCAGGAGTCTAATGCTGGAGGGTGACTGCATAGCTGAGAGGATTAGAACTCATAGACATTATAATGCCTTTACCAAAGGCCCTGCATAGATGTGTGTGTGTGTGTGTATTGGAGATGCATTTAGGTATTGGATGTGATTACCTCTGTTCCATGTAAGACCCCCTTTTTAGACACTCAGATCCACACAAACACATTTCGTCACGGCTTGCTAGTTAAGAGCAATGCAGTCAGGTGAAGTAAACCTATGGAGAAGGACTGTTCATCTTCATGCGTTCTCTTTCCTTCCTCATTGATGCCGCCTGTTTTGCCGTTCTTTTTTTCCTTCAATCTTTGTTTTTTATTCTTTATAAACACACACCCAGTCCTGTGTTAGCTGTTGGATGTGAGCTAATGTCGTGTGGATTGAGACCAGACCGCCGTATAGTCTAGTCCACATTGCAGCTTTTTGTTTTATTCGGTTTTTCCATCTCATTTAGTTTAGTTTTGTGTCTTTTTTTGTTTCGTTTTTTGTTTTTTGGAGAAAAAAGAAAAGAACCTTTTCTCAGTATTAACTAGTTGCTTTTTAGCATGCTTATTACTTTCATATTAAGCACATATTAATGCCTTATTCTGCATGAGCGTATTTTAGATCCCTTAACTTAACTGCCTTACTGACTATTAATAAACCGCAAATTAGGATTTATTTGAGGGAAAAGTCACAGTTAATAGTTTGTTTATTAGAACTTAAAATTAAGTGTGACCAAAAAAATAAATAAAAAGGAAATGGTTTTATCCATGAACAGTTGTTCAGAAAATATTGCAAAAAGGAATATAGACTCCACATCTGATCATTTTGAAGAAATGATTAAAATAAATTAAATGCTGACTGTCTTTCAAACATTTGATACCGTTATCTCAGCAACTTTGCAAGCCTATAAGGAAGTTGCACAGATTTAGCCAATCAGATTAGTGCTTGCCAAATGAAGAAAGTTATTTCCAGTTTTGTGTGCAATATGCATCAGGCTGTATGTGATTGATTGCATTTCATGTCTGCTTTACACTACAGAAGCTGTGTTGTACTGATTTTCATTTCATTCTTTCCTCTGTTCAGTCTTGTTGCCTGTTTTTTGGCATTTAAAGTAATTTCACTTTATGGCCCTCCTTGGAAATGACTGCGAGTGCATGTCTGTGTGTGTGTGTCAGAGTCTGGCTATGTGCATTTCTATCTGCAAGTGTGTGTCTGTGTGTACTCGTCTATTTTAAGGGTCGATCTTATTCGCTTTAAGCACTGTGTGTGTGTGTGTGTGTGTCTTGTGTGTTTCTGCAGTGGGGTCCTCAGGGAAGGCTGTCCTCTGTGCCTGAGTGAAACACGTGGGCATTTCTGGAGTGTGCAGCTCTGTGTGCCTCGTTATTATTTCATCATTCATTAAATATTCAAATGGAATGATGTAACCCCAGGAGCCGAGCGATGATGTCATCGGCTGCTGTGTTTGAGTGCGAGAGTGTGTCAGAGGAAAGCGAGGGTGTAGAAACAAGAGAGGGAGAGTGGTTTCGTACTTTCAGAGTTCACTTTAGAACTTGGGTTTTGTCTGATTGACGTGTGGGAAATCTCGCATGCTGACGTCAGCTGATCGGCTGTTTGTGCTATTTTAACATTCTTCCATTATTATAGAGGTTCTCAGATCTTGGGAGCTTAGTAGGGACATGGAACAATCTGTATTCTGGTATTAAAAACATTATTGATTAATCTCAAGCCTCATTAATCTAATGCACAGACAGCAGTGGCGCCACTCTTCATTAATATGCGCAGGGGGTATTATATATGTGCTGACTGTCATGCATAACGTCTGTTATACATACACTACATTACCCAGTTGATTACAATGTCAGAGAACTGAGCAAGAGAGGGTAAGAAATTGCTTTTTATCACAAAGCAAATATGCATCATTTCCTTTCATGACGTGTGTGCATATGTGTTTATGTGTGTGTGTGTATTTGCACTATAAGATCTTTTGCTTCACTTTGTGTGAGAAGTTGTGTTTGTTTTTCCCACATCTGTTTTTCCGGGCTGTTCTTTGTCTGCGTGTGTTTGCTAGATGCCCCCACACATTGACAGTGTCTGCCAACAACACACACACACACACACACACATGCAGAGTCAAGGCCCAAGTTGACGGCTGGCTGTCTGTATTGAAAAAATGTTTAACATTAAATGTTTAAAGTATTTTTCCTAGCACAACACAATCAGTGCATACTTCTGTAAACATTTAGATCTGATGATTCATATTGGTTCATATTTTTCATGATGTTTTCTATAATATGTCACTTGGTTCGATTATTCCAGTTGTTTCACACAACCTCCCATGTTAAATCAGACCGTCTGCAAGGTCATATCATTTCTGGTGCCTCACAGACATTGAATTTTGCTCTTGTAAATGAAAATAAACTGCACCACTGTGTGTTTGTGTGATTTCATGTCGCGGCGTGTGTCTGTGTTTGCAGGCGTCTCAACAGGAATAATCTTCAGGTTCTTCCCGAGCTGCTGTTTCTAAGCACGACCAAACTCTTCAGACTGTGAGTCCTGAATCTTTTAGCCCCTCTTTTTCTATTCCTTGTTTTTTTTTCTCACCCCCTTTCTCTCTCTGTTCTCCTTTTGTTGCATTTTTAAAATGAGATATTTGTCTCTTTTCCAAAGCTAAACAATATAGCTTTTACAAATCTGTTTGCTTATGACATTATATTCTTTCTCGGCGTATTTCTGTTGCTGTGCTGCTGCAGTCAGATCTGGGATCTTTCACATCTAGGATTTCAATTCATGCACTATATATATTTAAATGTTTCTGTTTGCTTCCCTAATCTTCTGTGTGGTCTATAGGTTCGGTTTTAATACATTGTTATTAATACCAAAAGATAGTGACATTAAATCTGGAGAAAAAGTTAGAGCATGAACACAGCAAAATCTAAATCTCGCTCATTACTCCCAGACATGAGTGTGTGTGCATATGTGTGTGTGTGTGTAATTGAGTTATGCAGGACATCTAGGCATCAGCAGTAAGGGAGGTTCAGACCATGAACAGACTAAATTGAGTTAAAAGGAGATGCATGCTTAAACATCTGCTGCTCAGAGAGAGCGAGAGGAAGGATAGCGAGCGCTAACAGCTTTACCAGGAAAAACAACATTCTAACGGACTTTGGAGGAGGTTGATGGAGGAAATGTCTGTCTCTGTGTGTGTGTGTGTGTGTGTGTGTGTACCCTGCTGCACATATCGCTCATGTTTCTGCCGTCATACAGCCGCACTTCATGTTCTAGACATGGTATGGTTGTGTGTGTGTGGGCTCCTAAAAATACACTGGGATCTTCAGGCTCAACTATCAGTTTGTGAGACTTAAAGTAAAATGCTGGTCTTTAAATTAGATCACAAAGAAATAGATTAATTAGTTCAGCAACAATGCACTGTTGTGCCTGCATTGTAATGTCCCCTCAGAGATAATAAAACCTGAAATGAGCACCAACCGGGCGACCAGCCAATAGAAAAATGTCTTAATAAACATCTTAAGTAATGTTTTAATGAAAATGTTAAATGCATTGGGTCAGGGTGAGGGATGTGACATATTATTAGCTCAGTGTAAAAAACAATAGAAGTCTATGAAAAGTGTGTGTGATCAGATTTTATGATTCTTAGGAAGGATTTTTCTGGTCTGTCTGTCAACTCAGTTTCATCAAGATGGTAGCAGGTGTGTGAGAGAAAAAAAGAGATGTACTTTCTGATAGTATTATTTGATTTGATGCCCTGACACACACACACACACACACACACACACACACACACACACACACACACACACACACACACACACACACACACACAGTGTTCTTCCCTCATTAGATTATCTCAGCTCGTCTACATCTGTGGCTAACATGTGCAGCTTTTATCTTCTTGCTTCTTTCATCACTCTGTCTATCTCGTTTTGCTTTACTTTGCTCCTTTTCCTGTTCTCTCATTCTTTCTATCTTTTATGCTACTTTAATGTGCATTCTTTCTTTCCTTCTTGCTTTCTTTCTTTCTTTCTTTCTTTCTTTCTTTCTTTCTTTCTTTCTTTCTCGTCTCAGTGTGTCCTCTCTCTCTCTGCTGCTCTGATCAGGTTTGACGTTAATGTGTCTGGATGGAGTGTGTGTGATTTAATTTTTTTTTTTTTTCAAGGGGGATGGTCTGGTAGCGGGAGCTTGTTTTGTTCATCTTGCCGGGTGCCCTAGTGACCCCAGCTTCTGCTGTACATGTGTGTGTGTGTGTGTGTGTGTGTGTGTGTGTGTGTGTGC